>NW_027553012.1:0-48914 GCF_045843805.1 Urocitellus parryii
GTACTGATCATTACCTGCAAGTATCATCAAGTTTGGTGAAAAAATGTTTGCTGAGATTTCAGGAAACTCGTAGTTTTTTGGAAGCTTCGCAACCCCTTTCAATGAAAGTGATTCTCGTCAGTCTCTGCTTGGGGCTACTTCAATAGGACACAAACCATAGCCATAGAACTTGGACCTACATTATTGTGCCAAGTTTCAAAGAGCTAGCAAAAACCGTGTTTTGATTTAGAGTTCCAACTACATGTATCCATATAGGAGAAAACAGAGTGAAACCTAAACATGAAAACGGTTACTGCAAAGGAACGGTTAACCTAGAAGAACGAAATTTGGTGAGCCAAGTGGGATTGGTGTACTGATCATTACCTGCAAGTATCATCAAGATTGGGTGAAAAAATGTTTTGCTGAGATTTCAGGAAACTCGTAGTTTTACGGAAGCTTGGCAACCGCTTCAATGAAAGTGAATCTCGTCAGTCTCTGCTTGGGGCTACATCAATAGGACACAAACCATAGCGATAGAACTTGGAACTACATTATTGTGCCAAGTTTCAAAGAATTAGCACAAACCGCGTTTGATTTAGAGTTCCAACTACATGTATCCATATAGGAGAAAACAGAGTGAAACCTAAACATGAAAACGGTTACTGCAAAGGAACGGTTTAACCTAGAAGAACGAAATTTGGTGAGCCAAGTGGGATTGGTGTACTGATCATTACCTGCCAGTATCATCAAGATTGGGTGAAAAAATGTTTGCTCAGATTTAAGGAAATCGTAGTTTTTTGAAGCTTGGAAACCCCTTTCAATGAAAGTGATTCTCGTCAGTCTCAGCTTGGGCTACTTAAATAGGACACAAACCATAGCCATAGAACTTGGAACTACATTATTGTGCAAAGTTTCAAAGAGCTAGCACAAACCGTGTTTGATTTAGAGTTCCAACTACATGTATCCATATAGAAGAAAATAGTGTGAAACCTAAACATGAAAACGGTTGCTGCAAAGGAACGGTTTAACCTAGAAGAACGAAATTTGGTGAGCCAAGTGGGATTGGTGTACTGATCATTACCTGCAAGTATCATCAAGATTGGTGAAAAATGTTTGCTGAGATTTCAGGAAACTCGTAGTTTTTTGGAAGCTTGGCAAACCATTTAAATGAAAGTGATTCTCGTCAATCTCTGCTTGGGGCTACTTCAATAGGACACAAAGCATAGTGATAGAACTTGGAACTACATTATTGTGCCAAGTTTCAAAGAGCTAACACAAACGTGTTTGATTTTGAGTTCCAACTACATGTACCCATATAGTAGAAAACAAAGTGAAACCTAAACATGAAAACGGTTACTGCAAAGGAATGGTTTAACATTAGAAGAACAAAATTTGGTGAGCCACGTGGGATTCGTATACTAATCATTACCTGCAAGTATCATCAAGATTGGGGGAAAAAATGTTTGCTCAGATTTAAGGAAATCGTAGTTTTTTTTGAAGCTTGGCAACATCTTTCAATGAAAGTGATTCTCGTCAGTCTCTGCCTTGGGACTACTTCAATAGGACACAAACCATAGTGATGGAACTTGGAACTACATTATTGTGCCATGTTTCAAAGAGCTAGCACAAACCGTGTTTGATTTAGAGTTCCAACTATATGTATCCATATAGTAGAAAACAGAGTGAAACCTAAACATGAAAACGGTTACTGCAAAGGAACGGTTTAACCTAGAAGAACAAAATTTGGTGAGCCAAGTGGATTGGATTACTGATCATTACCTGCAAGTATCATCAAGATTGATGAAAAAATGTTTGCTGAGATTTCAGGAAACTCGTCGGTTTTTGGAAGCTTGGCAGCCCCTTTCAATGAAAGTGATTCTCTTCAGTCTCTGCTTGGGGCTACTTCAATAGGACACAAAACATAGCCATAGAACTTGGAACTACATTATTGTGCCAAGTTTCAAAGAGCTAGCACAAACCGTGTTTGATTTAGAGTTCAACTACATGTATCCATATAGTAGAAAACAAAGTGAAACCTAAACATGAAAACGGTTACTGCAAAGGAACGGTGTAACCTAGAAGAACGAAATTTGGTGAGCCAAGTGGGATAGGGTGTACTGATCATTAAATGGAATTATCATCAAGATTGGGTGAAAAAATGTTTGCTGAGATTTCAGGAAATTCGTAGTTTTTTGGAAGCTTGGCAACCCCTTTCAATGATAGTGATTCTCATCAGTCTCTCCTTGGGGCAACTTCAATAGTAGACAAACCGTAGCTATAGAACTTGGAACTGCATTATTGTGCAAAGTTTCAAAGAGCTAGCACTAACCGTGTTTGATTTAGAGTTCCAACTACAATGTATCCATATAGGAGAAAACAGACTGAAACAAAACATGAAAACGTTACTGGAAAGGAACGGTTTAACCTAGAAGAACGAAATTTGGAGAGCCAAGTGGGATTGGTGCACTGATCATTACCTGCAAGTATCATCAAGATTGGGTGAAAAAATGTTTGCTGAGATTTCAGGAAACTCGTCGTTTTTTGGAAGCTTGGCAACCCCTTTCAATGAAAGTGATTCTCGTCAGTCTCTGCTTGGGGCTACTTCAATAGGACACAAACCATAGCGATAGAACTTGAAACTACATTATTGTGCCAAGTTTCAAGGAGCTAGCACAAACCGTGTTGATTTAGAGTTCCAACTACATGTATCCATATAGGAGAAAACCGAGTGAAACCTAAACATGAAAACGGTTGCTGCAAAGGAACGGTTTAACCTAGAAGAACGAAATTTGTTGAGCCAAGTGGGATTGCTGTATTGATCATTACCTGCAAGTATCATCAAGATTGGGTGAAAAAATGTTTGCTCAGATTTCAGGAAACTCGTAGTTTTTTTGAAGCTTGGCAACCCCTTTCAATGAAAGTGATTCTCGTCAGTCTCAGCTTGGGCCTACTTCAATAGGACACAAACCATAGCGATAGAACTTGGAACTACATTATTGTGATAAGTTTCAAAGAGCTAGCACAAACCGTGTTTGATTTCGAGTTCCAACTACATGTATCCATATAGGCGAAAACAGAGTGAAACCTAAACATGAAAACGGTTACTGCAAAGGAACGGTTTAACCTAGAAGAACGAAATTTGGTGAGCCAAGTGGGATTGGTGTACTGATCATTACCTGCAAGTGTCATCAAGATTGGTGAAAAAATGTTTGCTGAGATTTCAGGAAACTCGTAGTTTTTTGGAAGCTTGGCAACCCCTTTCAATGAAAGTGATTCTCGTCAGTCTCTGCTTGGGGCTACATCAATAGGACACAAACCATAAAGATAGAACTTGGAACTACATTATTGTGCCAAGTTTCAAAGAGCTACCAAAAACCATGTTTGATTTAGAATTCCAACTACATGTATCCATATAGGAGAAAACAGAGTGAAACCTAAACATGAATACGGTTTCTGCAAAGGAACGGTTTAACCTAGAAGAACGAAATTTGGTAAGCCAAGTGGGATGGGTGTACTGATCATTACCTGCAAGTATCATCAAGATTGGGTGAAAAAATGTTTGCTGAGATTTCAGGAAACTCGTAGTTTTTTGGAAGCTTGGCAACCCCTTTCAATGAAAGTGATTCTCGTCATTCTCTGCTTGGGGCTACTTCAATAGGACACAAAGCGTAGTGATAGAACTTGGAACTGCATTATTGTGCCAAGTTTCAAAGAGCTAGCACAAACCGTGATTGATTTAGAGTTCCAACTACATGTATCCATATATGAGAAAACAGAGTGAAACCTAAACATGAAAACGGTTACTGCAAAGGAATGGTTTAACCTAGAAGAACAAAATTTGGTGAGCCAAGTGGGATTGGTGTACTAATAATTACCTGCAAGTATCATCAAGATTGGTGAAAAAATGTTTGCTGAGATTTCAAGAAAACCGTAGTTTTTTAGTAACTTGGCAACCCCTTTCAATGAAAGAGATTCTCGTCAGTCTCTGCTTGGGCTACTTCAATAGGACACAAACCCTAGCGATAGAACTTGGAACTACATTATTGTGCCAAGTTTCAAAGAGCTAGCACAAACCGTGTTTGATTTAGAGTTCCAACTACATGTATCCATATAGGAGAAAACAGAGTGAAACCTAAACATGAAAACGATTACTACAAATGAACAGTTTAACCTAGAAGAACGAAATTTGGTGAGCCAAGTGGGATTGGTGTACTGATCATTACCTGCCAGTATCATCAAGTTTGGGTGAAAAAATGTTTGCTGAGATTTCAGGAAACTCGTAGTTTTTTGGAAGCTTGGCAACCCCTTTCAATGAATGTGATTCTCGTCAGTCTCTGCTTGGGGCTACTTCAATAGGACACAAACCATAGCGATAGAACTTGGAACTACATTATTGTGCCACGTTTGAAAGAGCTAGCACAAACCGCGTTTGATTTAGAGTTCCAAATACATGTATCCATATAGGAGAAAACAGAGTGAAACCTAAACATGAAAACGGTTACTGCAAAGGAACGGTTTAAACTAGAACAACGAAATTTGGTGAGCCAAGTCGGATTGGTGTACTGATCATTACCTGCAAGTGTCATCAAGATTGGTGAAAAAATGTTTGCTGAGATTTCAGGAAACTCGTAGTTTTTTGGAAGCTTGGCAACCCCTTTCAATGAAAGTGATTCTCGTCAGTCTCTGCTTGGGGCTACATCAATAGGACACAAACCATAAAGATAGAACTTGGAACTACATTATTGTGCCAAGTTTCAAAGAGCTACCAAAAACCATGTTTGATTTAGAATTCCAACTACATGTATCCATATAGGAGAAAACAGAGTGAAACCTAAACATGAAAACGGTTTCTGCAAAGGAACGGTTTAACCTAGAAGAACAAAATTTGGTGAGCCAAGTGGGATTGGTGTACTAATCATTACCTGAAAGTATCATCAAGATTGGGTAAAAAAATGTTTGCTCAGATTTAAGGAAATCGTAGTTTTTTTGAAGCTTGGCAACCCCTTTCAATGAAAGTGATTCTCGTCAGTCTCTGCTTGGGGCTACTTCAATAGGACACAAACCATAGCGATAGAACTTGGAACTACATTATTGTACCAAGTTTCAAAGAGCTAGCACAAACCGTGTTTGATTTAGAGTTCCAAATACATGTATCCATATAGGAGAAAACAGAGTGAAACCTAAACATGAAAACGGTTACTGAAAAAAAAAAAACGGTTTAACGTAGAAGTACTAAATTTGGTGAGCCAAGTGGGATTGGTGTACTGATCATTACCTGCAAGTATCTTCAAGATTGGGTGAAAAAATATATGCTGAGATTTCAGGAAACTCGTAGTTTTTTGGAAGCTTGGCAACTCCTTTCAATGAAAGGGATTCTCGTCAGTCTCTGCTTGGGGCTACTTCAATAGGACACAAACCATAGCGACAGAACTTGGAACTGCATTATTGTGCCAAGTTTCAAAGAGCTAGCACAAACCGTGTTTGATTTTGAGTTTCAACTACATGTATCCATACAGGAGAAAAGAGAGTGAAACCTAAACATGAAAACGGTTACTGCAAAGAAACAGTTTAACCTAGAAGGATAAAATTTGGTGAGCCAAGTTGGATTGGTGTACTAATGATTACCTGCATGTATCATCAAGATTGGTTGAAAAATGTTTGCTCAGATTTAAGGAAATCCTAGTTTTTTTGAAGCTTGGCAACCCCTTTCAATGAAAGTGATTCTCGTCAGTCTTTGCTTGGGGCTACTTCAATAGGACACAAACCATAGCGATAGAACTTGAAACTACATTATTGTGCCAAGTTTCAAGGAGCTAGCACAAACCGTGTTTGATTTAGTGATCCAACCACATGTATCCATATAGGAGAAAACGGAGTGAAACCTAAACATGAAAACGGTTGCTGCAAAGGAACGGTTTAACCTAGAAGAACGAAATTTGGTGAGCCAAGTGGGATTGGTGTACTGATCATTACCTGCCAGTATCATCAAGATAGGGTGAAAAAATGTTTGCTGAGATTTCAGGAAAGTCGTAGTTTTTTGGAAGCTTGGCAACCCCTTTCAATGAATGTGATTCTCGTCAATCTCTGCTTGGGGCTACTTCAATAGGACACAAACCATAGCGATAGAACTTGGAACTACATTATTGTGCCAAGTTTCAAGGAGCTAGCACAAACCGTGTTTGATTTAGAGTTCCAACTACATGTATCCATATAGGAGAAAACCGAGTGAAACCTAAACATGAAAACGGTTGCTGCAAAGGAACGGTTTAACCTAGAAGAACGAAATTTGGTGAGCCAAGTGGGATTGCTGCATTGATCATTACCTGCAAGTATCATCAAGATTGGGTGAAAAAATGTTTGCTCAGATTTCAGGAAACTCGTAGTTTTTTTGAAGCTTGGCAACCCCTTTCAATGAAAGTGATTCTCGTCAGTCTCAGCTTGGGCCTACTTCAATAGGACACAAACAATAGCGATAGAACTTGGAACTACATTATTGTGCCAAGTTTCAAAGAGCTAGCACAAACCGTGTTTGATTTCGAGTTCCAACTACATGTATCCATATAGTAGAAAACAGAGTGAAACCTAAACATGAAAACGGTTACTGCAAAGGAACGGTTTAACCTAGAAGAACGAAATTTGGTGAGCCAAGTGGGATTGGAGTACTGATCATTACCTGCAAGGATCATCAAGATTGGTGAAAAAATGTTTGCTGAGATTTCAGGAAACTCGTAGTTTTTTGGAAGCTTCGCAACCCCTTTCAATGAATGTGATTCTCGTCAGTCTCTGCTTGGGGCTACTTCAGTAGGATACAAACCATAGTGATGGAACTTGGAACTACATTATTCTGCCAAGTTTCAAAGAGCTAGCACAAACCGTGTTTGATTTAGAGTTCCAAATATATGTATCCATATAGGAGAAAACAGAGTGAAACCTAAACATGAAAACGGTTACTGCAAAGGAACGGTGTAACCTAGAAGATCGAAATTTTGTGAGCCAAGTGGGATTGGTGTACTGATCATTACCTGCAAGTATCATCAAGATTGGGTGAAAAAACGTTTGCTCAGATTTAGAGAAATCATAGTTTTTTTGAAGCTTGGCAACCCCTTTCAATGAAAGTGATTCTCGTCAGTCTCTGCTTGGGGCTACTTCAATAGGACACAAACCATAGTGATGGAACTTGGAACTACATTATTGTGCCAAGTTTCAAAGAGCTAGCACAAACCGTGTTTGATTTAGAGTTCCAACTCCATGTATCCATATAGGAGAAAACAGAGTGAAACCTAAACATGAAAACGGTTACTGCAAAGGAACGGTTTAACCTAGAAGAACGAAATTTGGTGAGCCAAGTGGGATTGGGGTACTGATCATTACCTGCAAGTATCATCAAGATTGGTGAAAAAATGTTTGCTGAGATTTCAGGAAACTCGTAGTTTTACGGAAGCTTGGCAACCCCTTTCAATGAAAGTGATTCTCGTCAGTCTCTGCTTCGGGCTACTTCAATAGGACGCAAACCATAGCGATAGAACTTGGAACTACATTATTGTGCCACGTTTCAAAGAATTAGCACAAACCGTGTTTGATTTAGAATTCCAACTACATGTATCCATACAGGAGAAAACAGAGTGAAACCTAAACATGAAAACGGTTACTGCAAAGGAACGGTTTAACCTAGAAGAACGAAATTCGGTGAGCCAAGTGGGATTGGATTACTGATCTTTACCTGCAAGTATCATCAAGATTGGTGAAAAAATGTTTGCTGAGATTTCAGGAAACTCGTAGTTTTTTGGAAGCTTGGCAACCCCTTTCAATGAAAGTGATTCTCGTCAGTCTCTGCTTGGGACTACTTCAGTAGGACACAAATCATAGCGATACAACTTGGAACTACATTATTGTGCCAAGTTTCAAAGAATTAGCACAAACCGCGTTTGATTTAGAGTTCCAAATACATGTATCCATATAGGAGAAAACAGAGTGAAACCTAAACATGAAAACGGTTACTGCAAAGGAACGGTTTAACCTAGAAGAACGAAATTTGGTGAGCCAAGTGGGATTGGTGTACTGATCATTACCTGCAAGTATCATCAAGATTGGGTGAAAAAATGTTTGCTGAGATTTCAGGAAACTCGGAGTTTTTGGAAGCTTGGCAACCAATTTCAATGAATGTGATTCTCGTCAGTCTCTGCTTGGGGCTACTTCAATAGGACACAAACCATAGCGATAGAACTTGGAACTACATTATTGTGCCAAGTTTCAAGGAGCTAGCACAAACCGTGTTTGATTTAGAGTTCCAACTACATGTATCCATATAGGAGAAAACAGAGTGAAACCTAAACATGAAAACGGTTACTGCAAAGGAACGGTTTAACCTAGAAGAACGAAATTTGGTGAGACAAGTGGGATTGGTGTACTGATCATTACCTGCAAGTATCATCAAGATTGGGTGAAAAAATGTTTGCTGAGATTTCAGTTAACTAGTAGTTTTTTGGAAGCTTAGCAACCCCTTTCAATGAAAGTGATTCTCGTCAGTCTCTGCTTCGGGCTACTTCAATAGGACACAAACCATAGCGATAGAACTTGGAACTACATTATTGTGCCAAGTTTCAAAGAATTAGCACAAACCGTGTTTGATTTAGAGTTCCAAATACATGTATCCATATAGGAGAAAACAGAGTGAAACCTAAACATGAAAACGGTTACTGCAAAGGAACGGTTTAACCTAGAAGAACGAAATTCGGTGAGCCAAGTGGGATTGGTGTACTGATCATTACCTGCAAGTATCATCAAGATTGGGTGAAAAAATGTTTGCTGAGATTTCAGGAAACTCGTAGTTTTTCGGAAGCTTGGCAACCCCTTTCAATGAAAGTGATTCTCGTCAGTCTCTGCTTCGGGCTACTTCAATAGGACACAAACCATAGCGATAGAACTTGGAACTACATTATTGTGCCAAGTTTCAAAGAATTAGCACAAACCGTGTTTGATTTAGAGTTCTAACTACATGTATCCATATAGGAGAAAACAGAGTGAAACCTAAACATGAAAACGGTTACTGCAAAGGAACGGTTTAACCTAGAAGAACGAAATTCGGTGAGCCAAGTGGGATTGCATTACTGATCTTTACCTGCAAGTATCATCAAGATTGGTGAAAAAATGTTTGCTGAGATTTCAGGAAACTCGTAGTTTTTTGGAAGCTTGGCAACCCCTTTCAATGAAAGTGATTCTCGTCAGTCTCTGCTTGGGACTACTTCAGTAGGACACAAATCATAGCGATACAACTTGGAACTACATTATTGTGCCAAGTTTCAAAGAATTAGCACAAACCGCGTTTGATTTAGAGTTCCAAATACATGTATCCATATAGGAGAAAACAGAGTGAAACCTAAACATGAAAACGGTTACTGCAAAGGAACGGTTTAACCTAGAAGAACGAAATTTGGTGAGCCAAGTGGGATTGGTGTACTGATCATTACCTGCAAGTATCATCAAGATTGGGTGAAAAAATGTTTGCTGAGATTTCAGGAAACTCGGAGTTTTTGGAAGCTTGGCAACCAATTTCAATGAATGTGATTCTCGTCAGTCTCTGCTTGGGGCTACTTCAATAGGACACAAACCATAGCGATAGAACTTGGAACTACATTATTGTGCCAAGTTTCAAGGAGCTAGCACAAACCGTGTTTGATTTAGAGTTCCAACTACATGTATCCATATAGGAGAAAACAGAGTGAAACCTAAACATGAAAACGGTTACTGCAAAGGAACGGTTTAACCTAGAAGAACGAAATTTGGTGAGCCAAGTGGGATTGGTGTACTGATCATTACCTGCAAGTATCATCAAGATTGGGTGAAAAAATGTTTGCTGAGATTTCAGTTAACTAGTAGTTTTTTGGAAGCTTAGCAACCCCTTTCAATGAAAGTGATTCTCGTCAGTCTCTGCTTCGGGCTACTTCAATAGGACACAAACCATAGCGATAGAACTTGGAACTACATTATTGTGCCAAGTTTCAAAGAATTAGCACAAACCGTGTTTGATTTAGAGTTCCAAATACATGTATCCATATAGGAGAAAACAGAGTGAAACCTAAACATGAAAACGGTTACTGCAAAGGAACGGTTTAACCTAGAAGAACGAAATTCGGTGAGCCAAGTGGGATTGGTGTACTGATCATTACCTGCAAGTATCATCAAGATTGGGTGAAAAAATGTTTGCTGAGATTTCAGGAAACTCGTAGTTTTACGGAAGCTTGGCAACCCCTTTCAATGAAAGTGATTCTCGTCAGTCTCTGCTTCGGGCTACTTCAATAGGACACAAACCATAGCGATAGAACTTGGAACTACATTATTGTGCCAAGTTTCAAAGAATTAGCACAAACCGTGTTTGATTTAGAGTTCTAACTACATGTATCCATATAGGAGAAAACAGAGTGAAACCTAAACATGAAAACGGTTACTGCAAAGGAACGGTTTAACCTAGAAGAACGAAATTTGGTGAGCCAAGTGTGATTGGTGTACTGATCATTAAATGGAATTATCATCAAGATTGGGTGAAAAAACGTTTGCTGAGATTTCAGGAAACTCGTAGTTTTTTTGGAAGCTTGGCAACCCCTTTCAATGAAAGTGATTCTCGTCAGTCTCTGCTTGGTGCTACTTCAATAGGACACAAACCATAGTGATAGAACTCGGAACTACATTATTGTGCCAAGTTTCAAAGATCTAGCACAAACCGTGTTTGATTTTGTGTTCCAAATACATGCATCCATATAGGAGAAAACAGAGTGAAACCTAAACATGAAAACGGTTACTGCAAAGGAATGGTTTAGGCTAGAAGAACGAAATTTGGTGAGCCAAGTGGGATTGGTGTACTGATCATTACCGGCAAGTACCATCAAGATTGGGTGAAAAAAATGTTGCTGAGATTTCAGGAAATCGTAGTTTTGTGGAAGCTTGGCAACCCCTTTCAATGAAAGTGATTCTCGTCAGTCTGCTTGGGGCTACATCAATAGGACACAAACCATAGCGATAGAACTTGGAACTACATTATTGTGCCAGGTTTCAAAGAGCTAGCACAAACCGTGTTTGATTTAGAGTTCCAACTACATGTATCCATATAGGAGAAAACAGAGTGAAACCTAAACATGAAAACGGTTACTGCAAACGAACGGTTTAAACTAGAAGGCCGAAATTTGGTGAGCCAAGTGGGATTGGTGTACTGATCATTACCTGCCAGTATCATCAAGATTGGGTGAAAAAATGTTTGCTGAGATTTCAGGAAACTCATTGTTTTTGGAAGCTTGGCAACCTCTTTCAATGAAAGTGATTCTCGTCAGTCTCTGCTTGGGGCTACTTCAATAGGACACAAACCATAGCGATAGTACATGGAACTACATTATTGTGCCAAGTTTCAAAGACCTAGCACAAAACGTGTTTGATTTAGAGTTCCAAATACATGTATCCATATAGGAGAAAACAGAGTGAAACCTAAACATGAAAACAGTTACTGCAGAGGAACGGTTTAACCTAGAAGAACGAAATTTGGTGAGCCAAGTGGGATAGGTGTACTGATCATTAAATGGAATTATCATCAAGATTGGGTGAAAAAATGTTTGCTGAGATTTCAGGAAATTCGTAGTTTTTTGGAAGCTTGGCAACCCCTTTCAATGATAGTGATTCTCATCAGTCTCTGCTTGGGGCAACTTCAATAGTACACAAACTGTAGCTATAGAATTTGGAACTGCATTATTGTGCAAAGTTTCAAAGAGCTAGCACTAACCGTGTTTGATTTAGAGTTCCAACTACATGTATCCATATAGGAGAAAACAGAGTGAAACCTAAACATGAAAACGGTTACTGCAGAGGAACGGTTTAACCTAGAAGAACGAAATTTGGTGAGCCAAGTGGGATTGGTGTACTCATCATTACCTGCCAGTATCATAAAGATTGGGTGAAAAAACGTTTGCTGAGATTACAGGAAACTCGTAGTTTTTTGGAAGCTTGGCAACCCCTTTCAATGAAAGTGATTCTCGTCAGTCTCTGCTTGGTTGTACTTCAATAGGACACAAACCATAGCGATAGAACTGTGAACTACATTATTGTGCCAAGTTTCAAAGAGCTAGTACAAACCGCGTTTGATTTAGAGTTCCAACTACATGTATCCATATAGGAGAAAACAGAGTGAAACCTAAACATGAAAACGGTTACTGCAAAGGAAGGGTTTAACCTAGAAGAACGATATTTGGTGAGCCAAGTGGGATTGGTGTACTGATCATTACCTGCACATATCATCAAGATTGGGTGAAAAAAGGTTTGCTGAGGTTTCAGGAAACTCGTAGTTTTTTGGAAGCTTGGCAACCCCTTTCAATGAAAGTGATTCTCGTCAGTCTCTGCTTGGGGCTACTTCAATAGGACACAAACCATAGTGATAGAACTCGGAACTACATTATTTTGCCAAGTTTCAAAGATCTAGCACAAACCGTGTTTGATTTAGAGTTCCAAATACATGTATCCATATAGGAGAAAACAGAGTGAAACCTAAACATGAAAACGGTTACTGCAGAGGAACGGTTTAACCTAGAAGAACGAAATTTGGTGAGCCAAATGGGATTGGTGTACTGATCATTACCTGCCAGTATCATCAAGATTGGGTGAAAAAATGTTTGCTGAGATTTCAGGAAACTCGTCGTTTTTTGGAAGCTTGGCAACCCCTGTCAATGAAAGTGATTCTCGTCAGTCTCTCCTTGGGGCTACTTCAATAGGACACAAACCATAGCGATAGAATTGGAACTACATTATTGTGCCAAGTGTCAAAGAGCTAGCACAAACCGTGTTTGATTTAGAGTTCCAACTACATGTATCCATATAGTAGAAAACAGACTGAAACCCAAACATGAATACGGTTACTGCAAAGGAACGGTTTAACCTAGAAGAACGAAATTTGGAGAGCCAAGTGGGATTGGTGCACTTACCATTACTTGCCAGTATCATCAAGATTGGGAGAAAAAAAGTTTGCTGAGATTTCAGGAAACTCGAAGATTTATGGAAGCTTGGCAACCCCTTTCAATGAAAGTGATTCTCGTCAGTCTCTGCTTGGTGCTACTTCAATAGGACACAAACCATAGCGATAGTACATGGAACTACAGTATTGTGCCAAGTTTCAAAGACCTAGCACAAACCGTGTTTGATTTAGAGTTCCAACTACATGTATCCATATAGGAGAAAACAGAGTGAAACCTAAACATTAAAACGGTTACTGCAGTGGAACGGTTTAACCTACAAGAAAGAAATTTGGTGAGCCAATTGGGATAGGTGTACTGATCATTCAATGGAATTATCATCAAGATAGGGTGAAAAAATGTTTGCTGAGATTTCAGGAAATTCGTAGTTTTTTGGAAGCTTGGCAACCGCTTTCAATGATAGTGATTCTCATCACTCTCCACATTTGGCAACTTCAATAGTACACAAACCGTAGTTATAGAACTTGTAACTGCATTATTGTGCAAAGTTTCAAAGAGCTAGCACTAACTGTGTTTGATTTAGAGTTCCAACTACATGTATCCATATAGGAGAAAACAGAGTGAAACCTAAACATGAAAACGGTTACTGCAGAGGAACGGTTTAACCTAGAAGAACGAAATTTGGTGAGCCAAGTGGGATTGGAGTACTGATCATTACCTGCAAGTATCATCAAGATTGGGTGAAAAAAATGTTTGCTGAGATTTCACGAAACTCGTAGTTTTTCGGAAGCTTGGCAACCCCTTTCAATGAAAGTGATTCTCGTCAGTCTCTGCTTGGGGCTACTTCAATAGGACACAAACCATAGTGATAGTACATGGAACTACATTATTGTGCCAAGTTTCAAAGAGCTAGCACAAACCGTGTTTGATTTAGAGTTCCAACTACATGTATCCATATAGGAGAAAACAGAGTGAAACCTAAACATGAAAACGGTTACTGCAAGGGAACGGTTTAACCTAGAAGAACGAAATTTGGTGAGCCAAGTGGGATTGGAGTACTTATCATTACCTGCCAGTATCATCAAGATTGGGTGAAAAAATGTTTCCTCAGATTTCAGGAAACTCGTAGTTTTTTGGAAGCTTGGCAACCCCTTTCAATGAAAGTGATTCTCGTCAGTCTCTGCTTGGTTGTACTTCAGTCGGACACAAACCATAGCGATAGAACTGTGAACTACATTATTGTGCCAAGTTTCAAAGAGCTAGTACAAACCGCGTTTGATTTAGAGTTCCAACTACATGTATCCATATAGGAGAAAACAGAGTGAAACCTAAACATGAAAACGGTTACTGCAAACGAACGGTTTAAACTAGAAGACCGAAATTTGGTGAGCCAAGTGGGATTGGTGTACTGATCATTACCTGCCAGTATCATCAAGATTGGGTGAAAAAATGTTTGCTGAGATTTTAGGAAACTCGTTGTTTTTGGAAGCTTGGCAACCTCTTTCAATGAAAGTGATTCTCGTCAGTCTCTGCTTGGGGCTACTTCAATAGGACACAAACCATAGCGATAGTACATGGAACTACATTATTGTGCCAAGTTTCAAAGACCTAGCACAAACCGTGTTTGATTTAGAGTTCCAACTACATGTATCCCTATAGGAGAAAACAGAGTGACAGTTAAACATTAAAACGGTTACTGCAGAGGAACGGTTTAACCTAGAAGAACGAAATTTGGTGAGCCAATTGGGATAGGTGTACTGATCATTAAATGGAATTATCATCAAGATTGGGTGAAAAAATGTTTGCTGAGATTTCAGGAAATTCGTAGTTTTTTGGAAGCTTGGCAACCCCTTTCAATGATAGCGATTCTCATCACTCTCTCCTTTTGGCAACTTCAATAGTACACAAACCGTAGTTATAGAACTTGGAACTGCATTATTGTGCAAAGTTTCAAAGAGCTAGCACTAACCGTGTTTGATTTAGAGTTCCAACTACATGTATCCATATAGGAGAAAACAGAGTGAAACCTAAACATGAAAACGGTAACTGCAGAGGAACGGTTTAACCTAGAAAAACGAAATTTGGTGAGCCAAGTGGGATTGGAGTACTGATCATTACCTGCAAGTATCATCAAGATTGGGTGAAAAAAATGTTTGCTGAGATTTCACGAAACTCGTAGTTTTTCGGAAGCTTGGCAACCCCTTTCAATGAAAGTGATTCTCGTCAGTCTCTGCTTGGGGCTACTTCAATAGGACACAAACCATAGCGATAGTACATGGAACTACATTATTGTGCCAAGTTTCAAAGAGCTAGCACAAACCGTGTTTGATTTAGAGTTCCAACTACATGTATCCATATAGGAGAAAACAGAGTGAAACCTAAACATGAAAACGGTTACTGCAAAGGAACGGTTTAACCTAGAAGAACGAAATTTGGTGAGCCAAGTGGGATTGGAGTACTTATCATTACCTGCCAGTATCATCAAGATTGGGTGAAAAAATGTATCCTCAGATTTCAGGAAACTCGTAGTTTTTTGGAAGCTTGGCAACCCCTTTCAATGAAAGTGATTCTCGTCAGTCTCTGCTTGGGGCTACTTCAATAGGACACAAACCATAGCGATAGAACTTGGAACTACATTATTGTGCCAAGTGTCAAAGAGCTAGCACAAACCGTGTTTGATTTAGAGTTCCAACTACATGTATCCATATAGTAGAAAACAGACTGAAACCCAAACATCAAAACGGTTACTGCAAAGGAACGGTTTAACCTAGAAGAACGAAATTTGGAGAGCCAAGTGGGATTGGTGCACTGATCATTACTTGCCAGTATCATCAAGATTGGGAGAAAAAAAGTTTGCTGAGATTTCAGGAAACTCGAAGATTTATGGAAGCTTGGCAACCCCTTTCAATGAAAGTGATTCTCGTCAGTCTCTGCTTGGGGCTACTTCAATAGGACACAAACCATAGCCATAGAACTTTGAACTACATTATTGTGCCAAGTTTCAAAGAGCTAGTACAAACCGCGTTTAATTTAGAGTTCCAACTACATGTATCCATATAGAAGAAAAAAGAGTGAAACCTAAACATGAAAACGGTTACTGCAAAGAAACGGTTTAACCTAGAAGAACGAAATTTGGTGAGCCAAGTCTGATTGGTGTACTGATCATTACCTGCAAGTATCATCAAGATTGGGTGAAAAAATATTTGCTGAGGTTTCAGGAAACTCGTAGTTTTTTGGAAGCTTGGCAACCCCTTTCAATGAAAGTGATTCTCGTCAGTCTCTGCTTGGGGCTACTTCAATAGGACACAAACCATAGCGATAGAATTGGAACTACATTATTGTGCCAAGTTTCAAAGACCTAGCACAAACCATGTTTTATTTAGAGTTCCAACTACATGTATCCATATAGGAGAAAACAGAGTGAAACCTAAAGATGAAAACGGTTACTGCAGAGGAACGGTTTAATCTAGAAGAACGAAATTTGGTGAGCCAAGTGGGATAGGTGTACTGATCATTAAATGGAATTATCATCAAGACTGGGTGAAAAAATGTTTGCTGAGATTTCAGGAAACTCGTAGTTTTTTGGAAGCTTGGCAACCCCTTTCAATGAAAGTGATTCTCGTCAGTCTCTGCTTGGGGCTACTTCAATAGGACACAAACCATAGCGATAGAACTTGGAACTACATTATGGTGCCAAGTTTCAAAGAGCTAGCACAAACCGTGTTTGATTTAGAGTTCCAACTACATGTATCCATATAGGAGAAAACAGAGTGAAACCTGAACATGAAAACGGTTACTGCAGAGGAACGGTTTAACCTAGAAGAACGAAATTTGGTGAGCCAAGTGGGATTGGTGTACTGATCATTAAATGGAATTATCATCAAGATTGGGTGAAAAAATATTTGCTGAGATTTCGGAAACTCGTAGATTTTTGGAAGCTTGGCAACCCCTTTCAATGAAAGTGATTCTCGTCAGTCTCTGCTTGGGGCTACTTCAATAGGACACAAACCATAACGATAGAACTTGGAACTACATTATTGTGCCAAGTTTCAAAGAGATAGAAAAAACCGTGTTTGATTTAGAGTTCCAACTACATGTATCCATATAGTAGAAAACAGACTGAAACCTAAACATGAAAACGGTTACTGCAAAGGAACGGTTTAACCTAGAAGAACGAAATTTGGTGAGCCAAGTGGGATTGGTGTACTGATCATTAAATGGAATTATCATCAAGATTGGGTGAAAAAATGTTTGCTGAGATTTCAGGAAATTCGTAGTTTTTTGGAAGCTTGGCAACCCCTTTCAATTATAGTGATTCTCATCAGTCTCTGTTTGGGGCAACTTCAATAGGACACAAACCGTAGCGATAGAACTTGGAACTGAATTATTGTGCCAAGTTTCAAAGAGCTAGCACAAACCGTGTTTGATTTAGAGTTCCAAATACATGTATCCATATAGGAGAAAGCAGAGTGAAACCTAAACATGAAAACGGTAACTGCAAACGAACGGTTTACCCTAGAAGAACGAAATTTGGTGAGCCAAGTGGGATTGGTGTACTGATCATTACCTGCCAGTATCATCAAGATTGGGTGAAAAAATGTTTGCTGAGATTTCAGGAATCTCGTAGTTTTTTGGAAGCTTGGCAACCCCTTTCAATGAAAGTGATTCTCGTCATTCTCTGCTTGGGGCTACTTCAATAGGACACAAACCATAGCGATAGAACTTGGAACTACATTATAGTGCCAAGTTTCAATGAGCTAGCACAAACCGTGTTTATTTAGAGTTCCAACTACATGTATCCATATAGGAGAAAACAGAGTGAAACCTAAACATGAAAACGGTTACTGCCGAAGGAACGGTTTAACCTAGAAGAACGAAATTTGGTGAGCCAAGTGGGACTGGTGTACTGATCATTACCTGCCAGTATCATCAAGATTGGGTGAAAAAACGTTTGCTGAGATTTCAGGAAACTCGTAGTTTTTGGAAGCTTGGCAACCCCTTTCAATGAAAGTGATTCTCGTCAGTCTCTGCTTGGGGCTACTTCAATAGGACACAAACCATAGCGATAGAACTTGGAACTACATAATTGTGCCAAGTTTCAAAGACCTAGCACAAACCGTGTTTTATTTAGAGTTCCAACTACATGTATCCATATAGTAGAAAACAGAGTGAAACCTAAATATGAAAACGGTTACGGCAAAGGAACCTTTTAACCTAGAAGAACGAAATTTGGTGAGCCAATGGGATTGGTGTACTGATCATGACCTGCAAGTATCATCAAGATTGGGAGAAAAATGTTTGCTGAGATTTCAGGAAACTCGTAGATTTATGGAAGCTTGGCAACCCCTTTCAATGAAAGTGATTCTCGTCAGTCTCTGCTTGGGCTACTTCAATAGGACACAAACCATAGCGATAGAACTTTGAACTACATTATTGTGCCAAGTTTCAAAGAGCTAGTACAAACCGCGTTTGATTTAGAGTTCCAACTACATGTATCCATATAGGAGAAAAAAGAGTGAAACCTAAACATGAAAACGGTTACTGCAAAGGAAGGGTTTAACCTAGATGAACGAAATTTGGTGACCCAAGTGGGACTGGTGTACTTATCATTACCTGCAAGTATCATAAAGATTGGGTGAAAAATGTTTGCTGAGATTTCAGGAAACTCGTAGTTTTTTGGAAGCTTGGCAACCCCATTCAATCAAGTGACTCTCGTCTTTCTCTGCTTGGGGCTACTTCAATAGGACACAAACCATAGCGATAGAATTGGAACTACATTATTGTGCCAAGTTTCAAAGACCTAGCAAAACCGTGTTTTATTTAGAGTTCCAACTACATGTATCCATATAGTAGAAAACAGAGTGAAACATAAACATGAAAACGGTTACTGCAGAGGAACGGTTTAACCTAGAAGAACGAAATTTGTTGAGCCAAGTGGGATTGGAGTACTTATCATTACCTGCAAGTATCATCAAGATTGGGTGATAAAATATTTGCTGAGATTTCAGGAAATTCGTACATATTGGAAGCTTGGCAACCCCTTTCACTGAAAGTGATTCTTGTCAGTCTCTGCTTTCAGCTACTTCAATAGGACACAAAAAATAGCAATAGAACTTGGAACTACATTATTGTGCCAAGTTTCAAAGAGCTACCATAAACCGTGTTTATTTAGAGTTCCAACTGCATGTATCCATATAGGAGAAAACAGAGTGAAACATAAACATGAAACGGTTACTGCAAAGGAACGGTTTAACCTAGAAGAACGAAATTGGTGAGACAAGTGGGATCGGTGTACTGATCATACCTGCAAGTATCATCAAGATTGGGTGAAAAAATGTTTGCTGAGATTTCAGGAAACTCGTAGATTTTTGGAAGCTTGGCAACCCCTTTTAATGAATGTGATTCTCGTCAGTCTCTGCTTTCGTCTACTTCAATAGACACAAACCATAGCGATAGAACTTGGAACTACATTATTGTGCCAAGTTTCACCGAGCTAGCACAACCTGTGTTTGATTTAGAGTTCCAACTACATGTATCCATATAGGAGAAAACAGAGTGAAACCTAAACATGAAAACGGTTACTGCAGAGGAACGGTTTAACATAGAAGAACGAAATTTGGTGAGCCATGTGGGATTGGTGTACTGATCATTACCTGCAAGTATCATAAAGATTGGGTGAAAAAATGTTTGCTGAGATTTCAGGAAACTCGTAGATTTTTGGAAGCTTGCCAACCCCTTTCAATGAATGTGATTCTCGTCAGTCTCTGCATTCGGCTACTTCAATTGGACACAAACCATAGGGATAGATCTTGGAACTACATTATTGTGCCAAGTTTCAACGAGCTAGCACAAACCGTATTTGATTTAGATTTCCACCTACATGTATCCATATAGGAGTACACAGAGTGAAACCTAAACATGAAAACGGTTACTGCAAAGGAACGGTTTAACATTGAAGAACAAAATTTGGTGAGCCAAGTGGGATTTGTGTACTGATCATTACCTGCAAGTATCATCAAGATTGGGTCAAAAAATGTTTGCTGAGATTTCAGGAAACTCGTAGTTTTTTGGAAGCTTGGCAACCCCTTTCAATGAAAGTGATTCTCATCAGTACCTGCTTGGGGCAACTTCAATAGGACGCAAACCATAGCGATAGATTTGGAAGTGCATTATTGTGCCAAGTTTCAAAGTGCTACCACAAAACGTGTTTGATTTAGTGTTCCAACTACATGTATCCATATAGGAGAAAACAGAGTGAAACCTAAACATGAAAACGGATACTGCAAAGGAACGATTTAACCTAGAAGAATGAAATTTGGTGAGCCAAGTGGGATTGATGTACTGATCATTACCTGCCAGTATCTCAAGATTGGGTGAAAAAATGTTTGCTGAGATTTCAGGAAACTCGTAGATTTTTGGAAGCTTGGCAACCCCTTTCAATGAATGTGATTCTCGTCAGTCTCTGATTTCGGCTAATTCAATAGGACACAAACCATAGCGATAGAACTGGGAACTACATTATTGTGCCAAGTTTCAAAGAGCTAGGAAAAACCGTGTTTGAATTAGAGTTGCAACTACATGTATCCATATAGGAGAAAACACAGTGAAACCTAAACATGAAAACGGGTTACTGTACTGCAAAGGAACGGTTTAACCTAGAAGAACGAAATTTGGTGAGCCAAGTGGGATTGGAGTACTTATCATTACCTGCAAGTATCATCAAGATTGGGTGAAAATAATATTGCTGAGATTTCAGGAAACTCGTAGTTTTTTGGAAGCTTGGCAACCCCTTTCAATGATGTGATTCTCATCAGTCTCTGCTTGGGGCAACTTCAATAGGACACAAATCCTAGCGATAGAACTTGGAACTGCATTTTGTGCCAGTTTCAAAGAGCTAGCACAACCGTGTTTGATTTAGAGTTCCAACTACATGTATCCCTATAGGAGAAAACAGAGTGAAACCTAAACATGAAAACGGTTACTGCAAACGAACGGTTTACCCTAGAAGAACGAAATTTGGTGAGCCAAGTGGGATTGGGAGTACTGATCATTACTGCATGTATCATCAAAATTGGGTCAAAAAATGTTTGCTGAGATTTCAGGAAATCGTAGTTTTTTGGAAGCTTGGCAACCCCCTTCAATGAAAGTGATTCTCGTCAGTCTCTGCTTGGGGCTACTTCAATAGGACAAAAACCATAGCGACAGAACTTGGAACTACATTATTTGCCAAGTTGCAAAGAGCTAGCACAAACATTATTTGATTTAGAGTTCCAACTACATGTATCCATATAGGAGAAAACAGAGTGAAACCTAAACATGAAAACGGTTACTGCAAAAACCAGTTGAACCTAGAAGAACGAAATTTGTTGAGCCAAGTGGTATTTGTATACTGATCATTACCTGCAAGTATCATCAAGATTGGGTCAAAAAATGTTTGCTGAGATTTCAGGAAACTCGTAGATTTTGGAAGCTTGGCAACCCCTTTCAATGAAAGTGATTCTCATCACTCACTGCTTGGGGCTACTTCAATCGGACACAAACCGTATGGATAGAACTTGGAACTGCATTATTGTGGCCAAGTTTCAATGAGCTAGCACAAACCGTGTTTGATTTAGAGTTGCAACTACATGTATCCATATAGGAGAAAACAGAGTGAAACCTAAACATGAAAACGGTTACTGCAAAGGAACGTTTAACCTAGAAGAACGAAATTTGGTGAGCCAAGTGGAATTGGAATACTTATCATTACCTGCAATTATCATCAAGATTGGGTGAAAAAATATTTGCTGAGATTTCAGGAAACTCGTACATTTTGGAAGCTTGGCAACTCCTTTTAATGAAAGTGATTCTCGTCAGTCTCTGCTTGGGGCTACTTCAATAGACACAAACAATAGTGATAGAACTTTTAACTACATTATTGTGCCAATTTCAAAGAACTAGCGCAAACCATGTTTGATTTAGAGTTCCAGTTACATGTATCCATATAGGAGAAAACAGAGTGAAACCCAAACATGAAAACGTTTACTGCAAAAAACAGTTGAACCTAGAAGAACGAAATTTGGTGAGCCAAGTGGGACTGATGTACTGATCATTACCTGCAAGTATCATCAAGATTGGGTCAAAAAATGTTTGCTGAGATTTCAGGAAACTGGTAGTTTTTTGGAAGCTTGGCAACCCCTTTCAATGAAAGTGATACTCGTCAGTCTCTGCTTGGGGCTACTTCAATAGGACACAAACCATAGTGATAGAACTTGGAACTACATTATTGTGCCACGTTTCAACGTGCTAGCACAAACCGAGTTTGATTTAGAGTTGCAACTACATGTATCCATATTGGAGAAAACAGAGTGAAACCTAAACATGAAAACGGTTACTGCAAAGGAACGGTTTAACCTAGAAGAACGAAATTTGGTGAGCCAATTGGGATTGGTGTACTGATCATTACCTGCAAGTATCATCAAGATTGGGTCAAAAAATGTTTGCTGAGATTTCAGGAAACTCGTAGTTTTTTGGAAGCTTGGCAAACCCTTTCAATGAATGTGATTCTCGTCAGTCTCTGCTTGGGGCTACTTCAATAGGACACAAACCATAGCGATAGAACTTGGAACTACATTATTGTGCCAAGTTTCAACGAGCTAGCACAAACCGTATTTGATTTAGAGTTCCAACTACATGTATCCATATAGGAGAAAATAGAGTGAAACCTAAACATGAAAACGGTTACTGCAAAGGAACGGTATAACCTATAAGAACGAAATTTGGTGAGCCAAGTGGGATTGGTGTACTGATCATTAAATGGAATTATCATCAAGATTATGTGAAAAAAATGTTTGCTGAGATTTCAGGAAATTCGTAGTTTTTGGAAACATGGCAACCCCTTTCAATGAAAGTGATTCTCATCAGTCTCTGCTTGGGGCTACTTCAATGGGACACAATCCGTAGCGATAGAACTTGGAACTGCATTCTTGTGCCAAGTTTCAAAGAGCTAGCACAAACCGTGTTTGATTTAGAGTTCCAACTACATGTATCCATATAGGAGTACACAGAGTGAAACCTAAACATGAAAACGGTTAATGCAAAGGAACGGTTTAACCTAGAAGATCGAAATTTTGTGAGCCAAGTGGGATTTGTGTGCTGATCATTACCTGCCAGTATCATCAAGATTGGGTCAAAAAATGTTTCCTCAGATGTCAGGAAACTCTTAGTTTTTTGGAAGCTTGGCAACCCCTTTAAATGAAAGTGATTCTCGTCCGTCTCTGCTTGGGGCTACTTCAATAGGACACAAACCATAGTGACAGAACTTGCAACTACATTATTGTGCCAAGTTTCAAAGAGCTAGCACAAACCATGTTTGATGTAGAGTCCCAACTACATGTATCCATATAGGAGAAAACAGAGTGAAACCCAAACATGAAAACGGTTACTGCAAAGGAACGGTTTAACTTAGAAGAACGAAATTTGGTGAGCCAAGTGGGATTGGAGTACTTATCATTACCTGCAAATATCATCAAGATTGGGTGAAAAAATGTTTGCTGAGATTTCAGGAAACTCCTAATTTTTCGAAGCTTGGCAACCCCTTTCAAAGAAAGTGATTCTCGTCAGTCTTTGCTTGGGGCTACTTCAATAGGACACAAACCATAGCGATCGAACTTGGAACTACATTATTGTGCCAAGTTTCAAAGAGCTAGCACAAACCGTGTTTGATTTAGAGTTCCAACTACATGTATCCATATAGGAGAAAACAGGGTGAATCCTAAACATGAAAACGGTTCCTGCAAAGGAACGGTTTAACCTAGAAGAACGAAATTTGGTGAGCCAAGTGGGATGTGTGTGCTGATCATTACCTGCAAGTATCATCAAGATTGGGTGAAAAAATGTTTGCTGAGATTTCAGGAAACTCGTAGTTTTTTGGAAGCTTGGCAACCCCTTTCAATGAAAGGGATTCTCGTCAGTCTCTGCTTGGGGCTACTTCAATAGGACACAAACCATAGTGATAGAAGTTGGAACTACATTATTGTGCCACGTTTCAACGTGCTAGCACAAACCGAGTTTGATTTAGAGTTGCAACTACATGTATCCATATTGGAGAAAACAGAGTGAAACCTAAACATGAAAACGGTTACTGCAAAGGAACGGTTTAACCTAGAAGAACGAAATTTGGTGAGCCAATTGGGATTGGTGTACTGATCATTACCTGCAAGTATCATCAAGATTGGGTCAAAAAATGTTTGCTGAGATTTCAGGAAACTCGTAGTTTTTTGGAAGCTTGGCAAACCCTTTCAATGAATGTGATTCTCGTCAGTCTCTGCTTGGGGCTACTTCAATAGGACACAAACCATAGCGATAGAACTTGGAACTGCATTATTGTGCCAAGTTTCAAAGAGCTAGCACAAACCGTGTTTGATTTAGAGTTGCAAATACATGTATCTGTATAGGAGAAAACAGAGTGAAACCTAAACATGAAAACGGTTACTGCAAAGGAACGGATTAACCTAGAAGAACGGAATTGGTGAGCCAAGTGGGATTGGAGTACTTATCATTACCTGCAATATCATCAAGATTGGGTGAAAAAATATTTGCTGAGATTTCAGGAAACTCGTACATATTGGAAGCTTGGCAACCCCTTACAATGAAAGTGATTCTCGTCAGTCTCTGCTTGGGGCTACTTCAATAGGACACAAACCCTAGCGATAGAACTTGGAACTACATTATTGTGCCAAGTTTCAACGAGCTAGCACAAACCGTATTTGATTTAGAGTTCCAACTACATGTATCCATATAGGAGAAAATAGAGTGAAACCTAAACATGAAAACGGTTACTGCAAAGGAACGGTTTAACCTAGAAGAACGAAATTTGGTGAGCCAAGTGGGATTGGTGTACTGATCATTAAATGGAATTATCATCAAGATTATGTGAAAAAATGTTTGCTGAGATTTCAGGAAATTCGTAGTTTTTGGAAACATGGCAACCCCTTTCAATGAAAGTGATTCTCATCAGTCTCTGCTTGGGGCTACTTCAATGGGACACAATCCGTAGCGATAGAACTTGGAACTGCATTCTTTTGCCAAGTTTCAAAGAGCTAGCACAAACCGTGTTTGATTTAGAGTTCCAACTACATGTATCCATATAGAAGTACACAGAGTGAAACCTAAACATGAAAACGGTTAATGCAAAGGAACGGTTTAACCTAGAAGATCGAAATTTTGTGAGCCAAGTGGGATTTGTGTGCTGATCATTACCTGCCAGTATCATCAAGATTGGGTCAAAAAATGTTTCCTCAGATTTCAGGAAACTCTTAGTTTTTTGGAAGCTTGGCAACCCCTTTAAATGAAAGTGATTCTCGTCAGTCTCTGCTTGGGGCTACTTCAATAGGACACAAACCATAGTGACAGAACTTGCAACTACATTATTGTGCCAAGTTTCAAAGAGCTAGCACAAACCATGTTTGATGTAGAGTTCCAACTACATGTATCCATATAGGAGAAAACAGAGTGAAACCCAAACATGAAAACGGTTACTGCAAAGGAACGGTTTAACTTAGAAGAACGGAATTGGTGAGCCAAGTGGGATTGGAGTACTTATCATTACCTGCAAATATCATCAAGATTGGGTGAAAAAATGTTTGCTGAGATTTCAGGAAACTCCTAATTTTTCGAAGCTTGGCAACCCCTTTCAAAGAAAGTGATTCTCGTCAGTCTTTGCTTGGGGCTACTTCAATAGGACACAAACCATAGCGATAGAACTTGGAACTACATTATTGTGCCAAGTTTCAAAGAGCTAGCACAAACCGTGTTTGATTTAGAGTTCCAACTACATGTATCCATATAGGAGAAAACAGGGTGAATCCTAAACATGAAAACGGTTCCTGCAAAGGAACGGTTTAACCTAGAAGAACGAAATTTGGTGAGCCAAGTGGGATGTGTGTGCTGATCATTACCTGCAAGTATCATCAAGATTGGGTGAAAAAATGTTTGCTGAGATTTCAGGAAACTCGTAGTTTTTTGGAAGCTTGGCAACCCCTTTCAATGAAAGTGATTCTCGTCAGTCTCTGCTTGGGGCTACTTCAATAGGACACAAACCATAGTGATAGAAGTTGGAACTACATTATTGTGCCAAGTTTCAAAGAGCTAGCGCAAACCGTGTTTGATTTAGAATTCCAACTACATGCATCCATATAGGAGAAAACAGAGTGAAACCCGAACATGAAAACGGTTACTGCAAAAAACGGTTTAACCTAGAAGAATGAAATTTGGAGAGCCAAATGGGATTGGTGTACTGATCATTACCTGCCAGTATCATCAAGATTGGGGGAAAAAATGTTTGGTCAGTTTTGAGGAAACTCATAGTTTTTTGGAAGCTTGGCAACCCCTTTCAATGAAAGTGATTCTCGTCAGTCTCTGCTTGGGGCTATTTCAATAGGACACAAACCATAGCGATAGAACTTGGAACTACATTATTGTGCCAAGTTTCAAAGAGCTAGCACAAACCCTGTTTGATTTAGATTTCCAACTACATGTATCCATATAGGAGAAAACAGAGTGAAACCTAAAAATGAATATGGTTACTGCACAGGAACGGTTTAACCTAGAAGAACGAAATTTGGTCATCCAAGTGGGACTGGTGTACTTATCATTACCTGCAAGTATCATCAAGATTGGGTGAAAAACTGTTAGCTGAGATTACAGGAAACTTGTAGTTTTTTGGAAGCTTGGCAACCCCTTTCAATGAATGTGATTCTAGTAAGTCTCTGCTTGGGGCTACTTCAATAGGACACAAACCCTAGCGATAGAACTTGGAACTACGTTATTGTGTCACGTTTCAAAGAGCTTGCACAAACCATGTTTGATTTAGAGTTCCAACTACATGTATCCATATACGAGAAAACAGAGTGAAACCTAAACATGAAAACGGTTTCTGCAAACGAAAGGTTTAACCTAGAAGAACGAAATTTGGTGAGCCAAGTGGGATTGGTGTACTGATCATTACCTGCAAGTATCATCAAGATTGGGTGAAAAAATATTTGCTGAGATTTCAGGAAACTCGTAGTTTTTCGGAAGCTTGGCAACCCCTTTGAATGAAAGTGATTCTCGTCAGTCTCTGCTTGGGGCTACTTCAATAGGCCACAAACCATAGCGATAGAACTTGGAACTACATTGTTGTGCCAAGTTTCAAAGAGCTAGCACAAACCGTGTTTGATTTAGAGTTCCAACTACATGTATCCATATAGGACTACACAGAGTGAAACCTAAATATGAAAACGGTTACTGCAAAGGAACGGTTTAACCTAGAAGAACGAAATTTGGTGAGCCAAGTGGGATTTGTGTACTGATCATTACCTGCAAGTATCATCAAGATTGGGTCAAAAAATGTTTGCTGAGATTTCAGGAAACTCGTAGTTTTTTGGAAGCTTGGCAACCCCTTTCAATGAAAGTGATTCTCGTCAGTCTCTGCTTGGGGCTACTTCAATAGGACACAATCCATAGCGACAGAACTTGGAACTACATTATTGTGCCAAGTTTCAAAGAGCTAGCACAAACCATGTTTGATGTAGAGTTCCAAATACATGTATCCATATAGGAGAAAACAGAGTGAAACCCAAACATGAAAACGGTTACTGCAAAAAACGGTTGAACCTAGAAGAACGAAATTTGGTGAGGCAAGTGGGATTTGTGTACTGATCATTACCTGCAAGTATCATCAAGATTGGGTGAAAAAATATTTGCTGAGATTTCAGGAAACTTTTACATTTTGGAAGCTTGGCAACCCCTTTCAATGAAAGTGATTCTCGTCAGTCTCTGCTTGGGGCTACTTCAATAGGACACAAACCATAGTGATAGAACTTGGAACTACATTATTGTGCCAAGTTTCAAAGAGCTAGCACAAACCGTGTTTGATTTAGAGTTGCAACTACATGTATCCATATAGGAGAAAACAGAGTGAAACCTAAACATGAAAACGGTTACTGCAAAAGAACGGTTTAACCCAGAAAAACGAAATTTGGTGAGCCAAGTGGGATTGGTGTACTGATCATTACCTGCAAGTATCATCAAGGTTGGGTGAAAAAATGTTTGCTGAGATTTCAGGAAACTCGTAGTTTTTTGGAAGCTTGGCAACCCCTTTCAATGAAAGTGATTCTCGTCAGTCTCTGCTTGGGGCTATTTCAATAGGACACAAACCATAGCGATAGAACTTGGAACTACATTATTGTGCCACGTTTCAAAGAGCTAGCACAAACCGTGTTTGATTTAGAGTTCCAACTACATGTATCCATATAGGAGAAAACAGAGTGAAACCTAAACATGAAAACGGTTACTGCAAACGAACGGTTTAACCTAGAAGAAAGAAATTTGGTGAGCCATGTGGGACTGGTGTACTTATCATTACCGGCAAGTATCATCAAGATTGGGTGAAAATATGTTTGCTGAGAATTCAGGAAACTCGTACATTTTGGAAGCTTGGCAACCCCTTTCAATGAAAGTGATTCTCGTCAGTCTCTGCTTGGGGCTACTTCAATAGGACACAAACCATAGTGATAGAACTTGGAACTACATTATTGTGCCAAGTTACAAAGAGCTATCGCAAACCGTGTTTGATTTAGAGTTCCAAATACATGTATCCATATAGGAGAAAACAGAGTGAAACCCAAACATGAAAACGGTTACTGCAAAAAACGGTTTAACCTAGAACAACGAAATTTGGAGAGCCAAGTGGGACTGGTGTACTGATCATTACCTGCCAGTATCATCAAGATTGGGGGAAAAAATGTTTGGTCAGATTTCAGGAAACTCGTAGTTTTTTCGAAGTTTGCAACCCCTTTCAATGAAAGTGATTCTCATCAGTCTCTGCTTGGGCTACTTCAATAGGACACAAACCCTACCGATAGAACTTGGAACTACATTATTATGCCATGTTTCAAAGAGCGAGCACAACCGTGTGTGATTTAGAGTTGCAACAACATGTATCCATATAGGAGAAAACAGAGTGAAACGTAAACATGAAAACGGCTACTGCAAAGGAACGGTTTAACCTAGAAGAACGGAATTTGGTGAGCCAAGTGGGATTGGTGTACTGAATATTACCTGCAAGTAACATCAAGATTGGGTCAAAAAATGTTTGCTGAGATTTCAGGAAACTCGTAGTTTTTTGGAAGCTTGGCAACCCCTTTCAATGAAAGTGATTCTCGTCAGTCTCTGCTTGGGGCTACTTTAATAGGACACAAACTATAGTGACAGAACTTGCAACTACATTATTGTGCCAAGTTTCAAAGAGCTAGCACAAACCATGTTTGATGTAGAGTTCCAACTACATGTATCCATATAGGAGAAAACAGAGTGAAACCCAAACATGAAAACGGTTACTGCAAAGGAACGGTTTAACCTAGAAGAACGAAATTTGGTGAGCCAAGTGGGATTGGAGGACTTATCATTACCTGCAAATATCATCAAGATTGGGTGAAAAAATGTTTGCTGAGATTTCAGGAAACTCCTAATTTTTCGAAGCTTGGCAACCCCTTTCAATGAAAGTGATTCTCGTCAGTCTTTGCTTGGGGCTACTTCAATAGGACACAACCATAGTGATAAAACTTGGAACTACATTATTGTGCCAAGTTTCAAAGAGCTAGCACAAACCGTGTTTGATTTAGAGTTCCAAATACATGTATCCATATAGGAGTACACAGAGTGAAACCTAAACATGAAAACGGTTTCTGCAAACGAAAGGTTTAACCTAGAAGAACGAAATTTGGTGAGCCAAGTGGGATTGGTGTACTGATCATTACCTGCAAGTATCATCAAGATTGGGTGAAAAAATATTTGCTGAGATTTCAGGAAACTCGTAGTTTTTCGGAAGCTTGGCAACCCCTTTCAATGAAAGTGATTCTCGTCAGTCTCTGCTTGGGGCTACTTCAATAGGACACAAAACCATAGTGACAGAACTTGCAACTACATTATTGTGCCAAGCTTCAAAGAGCTAGCACAAACCGTGTTTGATTTAGAGTTCCAAATACATGTATCCATATAGGAGAAAACAGAGAGAAACCCAAACATGAAAACGGTTACTGGAAAAAACGGTTTAACCTAGAACAACGAAATTTGGAGAGCCAAGTGGGACTGGTGTACTGATCATTACCTGCCAGTATCATCAAGATTGGGGGAAAAAATGTTTGGTCAGATTTCAGGAAACTCGTAGTTTTTTGGAAGTTTGCAACCCCTTTCAATGAAAGTGATTCTCATCAGTCTCTGCTTGGGGCTACTTCAATAGGACACAAACCCTAGCGGATAGAACTTGGAACTACATTATTATGCCATGTTTCAAAGAGCTAGCACAAACAGAGTGTGATTTAGAGTTGCAACTACATGTATCCATATAGGAGAAAACAGAGTGAAACGTAAACATGAAAACGGCTACTGCAAAGGAACGGTTTAACCTAGAAGAACGGAATTTGGTGAGCCAAGTGGGATTGGTGTACTGAATATTACCTGCAAGTAACATCAAGATTGGGTCAAAAAATGTTTGCTGAGATTTCAGGAAACTCGTTTGTTTTTTGGAAGCTTGGCAACCCCTTTCAATGAAAGTGATTCTCATCAGTCTCTGCTTGGGGCTACTTCAATAGGACACAAACCATAGCGATAGAACTTGGAACTGCATTATTGTGCCAAGTTTCAAAGAGCTAGCACAAACCGTGTTTGATTTAGAGTTGCAAATACATGTATCCATATAGGAGAAAACAGAGTGAAACCTAAACATGAAAACGGTTACTGCCGAGGAACGGTTTAACCTAGAAGAACGAAATTTGGTGAGCCAAGTGGGATTGGAGTACTTATCATTACCTGCAAGTATCATCAAGATTGGGTGAATAAATATTTGCTGAGATTTCAGGAAACTCGTACATTTTTGGAAGCTTGGCAACCCCTTACAATGAAAGTGATTCTCGTCAGTCTCTGCTTGGGGGCTACTTCAATATGGACACAAACCATATTGATAGAACTTGGAACTAACATTATTGTGCCAAGTTTCAAAGAGCTAGCGCAAACCGTGTTTGATTTAGAGGTCCAACTACATGTATCCATATAGGAGAAAACAGAGTGAAACCTAAACATTAAAACGGTTACTGCAAAGGAACGGTTTAACCTAGAAGAACTAAATTTGGTGAGCCAAGTGGATTGGTGCACTGATCATTACCTGCAAGTATCATCAAGATTGCGTGAAAAAATGTTTGCTGAGATTTCAGGAAACTCGTAGTTTTTTGAAAGCTTGGCAACGCCTTTCAATGAAAGGGATTCTCGTCAGTCTCTTCTTGGGGCTACTTCAATAGGACACAAACCATAGCGATAGAACTTGGAACTACATTATTGTGCCAAGTTTCAAAGAGCTAGCACAAACTGTGTTTGATTTAGAGTTCCAACTACATGTATCCATATCATGTATCCATATAGGAGAAAACAGAGAGAAACCTAAACATGAAAACGGATACTGCAAAGGAACGGTTTAACCTAGAAGACCGATATTTGGTGAGGCATGTGGGATTGGTGTACTGATCATTACCTGTCAGCATCATCAGAGTGGGTGAAAAAATGTTTGCTGAGATTTTAGGAATCTCGTCTTTTTTTTTTAAGCTTGGCAACCCCTTTCAATGAAGTGATTCTCGTCAGTCTCTGCTTGGGGCTACATCAATAGGACACAAACCGTAGCGATAGAACCTGGAAGTACATTATTGTGTCACGTTTCAAAGAGCTAGCACAAACCGTTTTGATTTAGAGTTGCAACTACATGTATCCATATAGGAGAAATCAGAGTGAAACCTAACATGAAAACGGTTACTGCAAAGGACGGTTTAACCTAGAAGAACGAAATTTGGTGAGCCAAGTGGGATTGGAGTACTTATCATTACCTGCAAGTATCATCAAGATTGGGTGAAAAAATATATGCGGGGATTTCAGGAAACTCGTACATTTTGGAAGCTGGCAACACTTTCAATGAAAGTGATTCTCGTCAGTCTCTGCTTGGGGCTACTTCAATAGGACAAAAACCATAGTGATAGAACTTGGAACTACATTACTGTGCCAAGATACAAAGAGCTAGCGCAAACCGTGTTGATTTAGAGTTCCAACTACATGTATCCATATAGGAGAAAACAGAGTGAAACCCAAATATGAAAACGGTTACTGCAAAAAACGGTTTAACCTAGAAGAACGAAATTTGGAGAGCCAAGTGGGATTGGTGTACTGATCATTACCTGCCAGTATCATCAAGATTGGGTGAAAAAATGTTTGCTGAGATTTTCAGGAAACTCGTAGTTTTTTGGAAGCTTGGCAACCCCTTTCAATGAAAGTGATTCTCGTCAGTTTCTGCTTGGGGTACTTCAATAGGACACAAACCATAGCGATAGAACTTGGAACTACATTATTATGCCATGTTTCAAGAGCTAGCACAAACCGCGTTTGATTTAGAGTTCCAACTACGTGTATCCATATAGGAGGAAACAGAGTGAAACCTAAACATGAAAACGGTTACTGGAAAGGAACGGTTTAACTAGAAGAACGAAATTTGGTGATCCAAGTGGGACTGGTGTACTTATCATTACCTGCAAGTATCATCAAGATTGGGTGAAAAAATGTTTGCTGAGATTTCAGGAAAACTCGTAGATTTTAGGAAGCTTGGCAACCCCTTTCAATGAAAGGGATTCTCGTCAGTCTCTGCTTGGGGCTACTTCAATAGGACACAAACCATAGCGATAGAACTTGGAACTACATTATTGTGCCAAGTTTCAAAGAGCTAGCACAAACCGTGTTTGATTTAGAATTCCAACTACATGTATCCATATAGGAGAAAACCAGAGTGAAACCTAAACATGAAAACGGTTACTGCAAAGGAACGGTTATCCTAGAGAACGAAATTTGGTGAGCCAAGTGGGATTGGTGTACTGATCATTACCTGCAAGTATCATCCAGATTGGGTGAAAAAAGTTTGCTGAGATTTCAGGAAACTCGTAGTTTTTTAGAAGCTTGGCAACCTCTTTCAATGAAAGTGATTCTTATCAGTCTCTGCTTGGGGCTACTTCAATAGGACACAAACCAAAGCCATAGACCTTGGAACTACATTATTGTGCCAAGTTTCAAAGAGGTAGCACAAACCGTGTTTGATTTAGAGTTCCAACTACATGTATCCATATAGGAGAAAACAGAGTGAAACCTAAACATGAAAACGGTTACTGCAAAGGAACGGCTTAACCTGGAAGAACGAAATTTTGTGAGCCAAGTGGGACTGGTGTACTTATCATTACCAGCAAGTATCATCAAGATTGGGTGAAAAAATGTTGCTGAGAATTCAGGAAACTCGTACATTTTGGAAGCTTGGCAACCCCTTTCAATGAAAGTGATTCTCGTCAGTCTCTGCTTGGGGCTACTTCAATAGGACACAAACATAGTGATAGAACTTGGAACTACATTATTGTGCCAAGATACAAAGAGCTAGCGCAAACCGTGTTTGATTTAGAGTTCCAACTACATGTATCCATATAGGAGAAAACAGAGTGAAACCCAAATATTAAAAAGGTTACTGCAAAAAACGGTTTAACCTAGAACAACGAAATTTGGAGAGCCAAGTGGGACTGGTGTACTGATCATTACCTGCCAGTATCATCAAGATTGGGGGAAAAAATATTTTGCTGAGATTTCAGGAAACTCGTACATTTTGGAAGCTTGGCAACCCTTTCAATGAAAGTGATTCTCGTCAGTCTCTGCTTGGGGCTACTTCAATAGGACACAAACCATAGCGATTAAAACTTGGAACTACATTATTGTGCCAAGTTTCAAAGAGCTAGCACAAACCGTGTTTGATTTAGAGTTCCAACTACATGTATCCATATAGGAGTACACAGAGTGAAACCTAAACATGAAAACGGTTACTGCAAAGGAACGGTTTAACCTAGAAGAACGAAATTTGGTGAGCCAAGTGGGATTTGTGTACTGATCATTACTTGCAAGTATCATCAAGATTGGGTCAAAAAAATGTTTGCTGAGATTTCAGGAAACTCATAGTTTTTTGGAAGCTTGGCAACCCCTTTCAATGAAAGTGATTCTCGTCAGTCTCTGCTTGGGGGCTACTTCAATAGGACACAAACCATAGCGACAGAACTTGGAACTACATTATTGTGCCAAGTTTCAAAGAGCTAGCACAAACCATGTTTGATGTAGAGTTCCAAATACATGTATCCATATAGGAGAAAACAGAGTGAAACCCAAACATGAAAACGGTTACTGCAAAAAACGGTTGAACCTAGGAAGAACGAAATTTGGTGAGCCAAGTGGGATTTGTGTACGGATCATTACCTGCAAGTATCATCAAGTTTGGGTCAAAAAATGTTTGCTGAGATTTCAGGAAACTCGTAGTTTTTTGGAAGCTTGGCAACCCCTTTCAATGAAAGTGATTCTTGTCAGTCTCTGCTTGGGGCTACTTCAATAGGACACAAACCATAGCGATAGAACTTGGAACTACATTATTGCGCCAAGTTTCAAAGAGCTAGCACAAACCGTGTTTGATTTAGAGTTGAAACTACATGTATCTGTATAGGAGAAAACAGAGTGAAACCTAAACATGAAAACGGTTACTGCAAAAAACGGTTTAACCTAGAAGAACGAAATTTGGAGAGCCAAGTGGGATTTGTGTACTGATCATTACCTGCAAGTATCATCAAGATAGGGTCAAAAAATGTTTGCTGAGATTTCAGGAAATCTCGTAGTTTTTGGAAACTTGGCAACCCTTTCAATGAAAGTGATTCTCATCAGTCTCTGCTTGGGGCTACTTCAATTGGAGACAAACCATAGCGATAGAACTTGGAACTGCATTATTGTGCCAAGTTTCAAAGAGCTAGCACAAACTTGTTTGATTTAGAGTTCCAACTACATGTATCCATATAGGAGAAAACAGAGTGAAACCTAAACATGAAAACAGTTACTGCAAAGGAACGGTTTAACCTAGAAGAACTAAATTTGGTGTACCAAGTCGGATTGGAGTACTATCATTACCTGCAAGTATAATCAAGATTGGGTGAAAAAATATTTGCTGAGATTTAAGGAAACTTGTACATTTTGGAAGCTTGGCAACCCCTTTCAATGAAAGTGATTCTCGTCAGTCTGTGCTTGGGCTACTTCAATAGTACACAAACCCTAGCGATAGAACTTGGAACTACATTATTATGCCATGTTTCAAAGAGCTAGCACAAACCGTGTGTGATTTAGAGTTGCAACTACATGTATCCATATATGAGAAACAGGGTGAAACGTAAACATGAAAACGGCTACTGCAAAGGAACGGTTTTAACCTAGAAGAACGGAAATTTGGGTGAGGCATGTGGATTGGTGTACTGATCATTACCTGTCAGCATCATCAAGATTGGGTGAAAAAATGTTTGCTGAGATTTTAGGAATCTCGTCTTTTTTTTTTAAGCTGGCAACCCCTTTCAATGAAATTGATTCTCGTCCGTCTCTGCTTGGGGCTACTTCAATAGGACACAAACCGTAGCGATAGAACCTGGAACTACATTATTGTGTCACGTATCAAAGAGCTAGGACAATCCGTGTTTGATTTAGAGTAGCAACTACATGTATCCATATAGGAGGAAACAGAGTGAAACCTAAACATGAAAACGGTTACTGCAAAGCAACGGTTTAACCTAGAAGAACGAAATTTGGTGAGCCAAGTGGGATTGGAGTACTTATCATTACCTGCAAGTATCATCAAGATTGGGTGAAAAAATATTTGCTGAGATTTCAGGAAACTCGTACATTTTGGAAGCTTGGCAACCCCTTTCAATGAAAGTGATTCTCGTCAGTCTCTGCTTGGGCTACTTCAATAGGACACAAACCATATTGATAAAACTTGGAACTACATTATTGTGCCAAGTTTCAAAGAGCTAGCGCAAACGTGTTTGATTTAGAGGTCCAACTACATGTATCCATATAGGAGAAAACAGAGTGAAACCTAAACATTAAAACGGTTACTGCAAAAGAACGGTTTAACCTAGAAGAACGAAATTTGGAGAGCCAAGGTGGGATTGGTGTACTGATCATTACCTGGCAGTATCATCAAGATTGGGGAAAAATATTTGGTCACATTTCAGGAAACTCGTAGGTTTTTGGATGCTTGGCAACCCCTTTCAATGAAAGGGATTCTCGTCAGTCTCTGCTTGGGGCTACTTCAATAGGAAACAAACCATAGCGATAGAACTTGGAACTACATTATTGTGCCAAGTTTCAAAGAGCTAGCACAAACTGTGTTGATTTAGAGTTCCAACTACATGTATCCATATAGGAGAAAACAGAGAGAAACCTAAACATGAAAACGGATACTGCAAAGAACGGTTTAACCTAGAAGACCGAAATTTGGTGAGCATGTGGGATTGGTGTACTGATCATTACCTGTCAGCATCATCAAGAGTGGGTGAAAAAATGTTTGCTGAGATTTTAGGAATCTCGTCTTTTTTTTAAGCTTGGCAACCCCTTTCAATGAAAGTGATTCTCGTCAGTCTCTGCTTCGGGCTACTTCAATAGGACACAAACCGTAGCGATAGAACCTGGAACTACATTATTGTGTCACGTTTCAAAGAGCTAGCACAAACCGTTTTTGATTTAGAGTTGCAACTACATGTATCCATATAGGAGAAATCAGAGTGAAACCTAAACATGAAAATGGTTACTGCAAAGGACGGTTTAACCTAGAAGAACGAATTTGGGGGAGCCAAGTGGGATTGGAGCACTTATCATTACCTGCAAGTATCATCAATATTGGGTGAAAAAATATATGCTGAGATTTCAGGAAACTCGTAAATTTTGGAAAGCTTGGCAACCCCTTTCAATGAAAGTGATTCTCGTCAGTCTCTGCTTGGGGCTACTTCAATAGGACACAAACCATAGTGATAGAACTTGGAACTACATTACTGTGCCAAGATACAAAGAGCAAGCGCAAACCGTGTTTGATTTTGAGTTCCAACTACATGTATCCATAAAGAGAAAACAGAGTGAAACCCAAATATGAAAACGGTTACTGCAAAAAACGGTTTTAACCTAGAAGAACGAAATTTGGAGACCCAAGTGGGATTGGTGTACTGATCATTACCTGCCAGTATCATTAAGATTGGGTGAAAAAATGTTTGCTGATATTTCAGGAACTCGTAGTTTTTTGGAAGCTTGGCAACCCCTTTCAATGAAAGTGTTCTCATCAGTTTCTGGCTTGGGGTACTTCAATAGGACACAAACCATAGCGATAGAACTTGGAACTACATTATTTTGCCATGTTTCAAAGAGCTAGCACCAACCGCGTTTGATTTAGAGTTCCAACTACATTTATCCATATAGGAGGAAACAGAGTGAAAACCTAAACATGATAACGGTTACTGGAAAGGAACGTTTTAACCTAGAAGAACGGAATTTGGTGAGCCAAGTGGGATTTGGGTGTACTGATCATTACCTGCAAGTATCATCAAGATTGGGTCAAAAAATGTTTTGCTGAGATTTTAGGAAACTCGTAGTTTTTTGGAAGCTTGGCAACCCTTTCAATGAAAGTGATTCTCGTCAGTCTCTGCTTGGGGCTACTTCAATAGGACACAAACCATAGCGATAGAACTTGGAACTACATTATTGTCCCAAGTTTCAAAGAGCTAGCACAAACAGTATTGATTTAGAGTTCCAACTACATGTATCCATATAGGAGAAAACAGAGAGAAACCTAAGCATGAAAACGGTTACTGCAAAGGAACGGTTTAACCTAGAAGACCGAAATTTGGTGAGCCATGTGGGATTGGTGTACTGATCATTACCTGTCAGTATCATCAATATTGGATGAAAAAATGTTTGCTGAGATTTTAGGAATGTAGTCTTTTTTTTAAGCTTGGCAACCTTTCAATGAAAGTGATTCTCGTCAGTGTCCTGCTTTGGAGCTACTTCAATAGGACACAAACCGTAGCGATAGAACCTGGAACTACATTATTGTGTCACGTTTCAGAGAGCTAGCACAAACCGTGTTTGATATAGAGTTGCAACTACATGTATCCATATAGGAGGAAACAGAGTGAAACCTAAACATGAAAACGGTTACTGCAAAGGAACGGTTTAAACTAGAAGAACGAAATTTGGTGAGCCAAGTGGGGATTGGAGTACTTATCATTACCTGCAAGTATCAACAAGATTGGGTGAAAAAATATTTGCTGAGATTTCTGGAAACTCGTACATTTGGAAGCTTGGCACCCCCTTCAATGGAAAGTGATCCTCGTCAGTCTCTGCTTGGGGCTACTTCAATAGGACACAAACCATAGCGATAGAACTTGGAACTACATTATTATGCCATGTTTCAAAGAGCTAGCACAAACCGCGTTTGATTTAGAGTTCCAACTACATGTATCCATATAGGAGAAACAGAGTGAAACCTAAACATTAAAACGGTTACTGCAAAGGAACTGTGTAACCTAGAAGAACTGGAATTTGGTGAGCCAAGTGGGATTGGTGTACTGATCATTACCTGCAAGTGTCATCAAGATTGGGTCAAAAAATGTTTGCTGAGATTTCAGGAAACTCGTAGTTTTATGGAAGCTTGGCAACCCCTTTCAATGAAAGTGATTCTAGTCAGTCTCTGCTTGGGGCTACTTCAATAGGACACAAACCATAGCGATAGAACTTGGAACTAATTATTGTCCCAAGTTTTCAAAGAGCTAGCACAAACAGTAATTTGATTTAGAGTTCCAACTACATGTATCCATATAGGAGAAAACAGAGAGAAACCTAAGCATGAAAACGGTTACTGCAAAGGAACGGTTTAACCTAGAAGTCCGAATTTGGTGAGCCATGTGGGATTGGTGTACTGATCATTACCTGTCAGCATCATCAAGATTGGGTGAAAAAATGTTTGCTGAGATTTTAGGAATCTCGTCTTTTTTTTTAAGCTTGGCAACCCCTTTGAATGAAAGTGATTCTCGTCAGTCTCTGCTTGGAGCTACTTCAATAGGACACAAACCGTAGCGATAGAACCTGGAACTACATTATTGTGTCACGTTTCAGAGAGCTAGCACAAACCGTGTTTCATATAGAGTTGCAACTACATGTATCCATATAGGAGGAAACAGTGTGAAACCTAAACATGAAAACGGTTACTGCAAAGGAACGGTTTAAACTAGAAGAACGAAATTTGGTGAGCCAAGTGGATTGGAGTACTTATAATTACCTGCAAGTATCATCAAGATTGGGGTGAAAAAAATATTTGCTGAGATTACAGGAAACTTGTAGTTTTTTGGAAGCTTGGCCACCCCTTTCAATGAATGTGATTCTCCTCAGTCTCCTGCTTGGGGCTACTTCAATAGGACACAAACCCTAGCGATAGAACTTGGAACTACGTTATTGTGTCACGTTTCAAAGAGCTAGCACAAACCGTGTTTGATTTAGAGTTCCAACTACATGTATCCATATAGGAGAAAACAGAGTGAAACCTAAACATGAAAACGGTTACTGCAAAGGAACGGTTTATCCTAGAAGAACGAAATTTGGTGAGCCAAGTGGGATTGGAGTACTTATCATTACCTGCAAGTATCATCAAGATTGGGTGAAAACATATTTGCTGAGATTTCAGGAACTTGTAGTTTTTTGGAAGCTTGGCCACCCCTTTCAATGAATGTGATTCTCCTCAGTCTCTGCTTGGGGCTACTCAATAGGACACAAACCCTAGCGATAGAACTTGGAACTACGTTATTGTGTCACGTTTCAAAGAGCTAGCACAAACCGTGTTTGATTTAGAGTTCCAACTACATGTATCCATATAGGAGAAAACAGAGTGAAACCTAAACATGAAAACGGTTACTGCAAAGGAACGGTTTATCCTAGAAGAACGAAATTTGGTGAGCCAAGTGGGATTGGAGTACTTATCATTACCTGCAAGTATCATCAAGATTGGGTGAAAACATATTTGCTGAGATTTCAGGAAACTCGTACATATTGGAAGCTTGGCAACCCCTTTCAATGAAAGTGATTCTCGTCAGTCTCTGCTTGGGGCTACTTCAATAGGACACAAACCATAGTGATAGAACTTGAAACTACATTATTGTGCCAAGTTTCAAAGAGCTAGCGCAAATCGTGTTTGATTTAGAGTTCAACTGTATGTATCCATATAGGAGAAAACAGAGTGAAACCAAACATGAAAACGGTTACTGCAAAAAACGATTTAAACTAGAAGAACGAAATTTGGAGAGCCAAGTGGGATTTGTGTACTGATCATTACCTGCAAGCATCATCAAGATAGGGTCAAAAATGTTTGCTGAGATTTCAGGAAACTCGTAGTTTTATGGAAGCTTGGCAACCCCTTTCAATGAAAGTGATTCTAGTCAGTCTCTGCTTGGAGCTCCTTCAATAGGGCACAAAGCATAGCGATAGAACTTGGAACTACATTATTGTGCCAATTTTCAAAGAGCTAACACAAACCATGTTTTGATTTTGAGTTCCAACTACATGTACCCCTATAGTAGAAAACAAAGTGAAACCTAAACATGAAAACTGTTACTGCAAAGGAATGGTTTAACTTAGAAGAACAAAATTTGGTGAGCCTAGTGGGATTGGTGTACTGATCATTACCTGCAAGTATCATCAAGATTGGTGAAAAAAATGTTTGCCGAGTTTTCACGAAACTCGTATTTTTTTGGAAGCTTGGCAACCCCTTTCAATGAAAGTGATTCTCGTCAATCTCTGCGTATGGCTACTTAAATAGGACAAAAGCATAGCGATAGAACTTGGAACTACATTATTGTGCCAAGTTTCAAAGAGCTAGCACAAACCGTGTTTGATTTAGAGTTGCAACTACATGTATCCATATAGGAGTACACAGAGTGAAACCTAAACATGAAAACGGTTACTGCAAAGGACAGGTTTAGCATAGAAGAACGAAATTTGGTGAGCCAAGTGGGATTGGTGTACTGATCATTACCTGCAAGTATCATCAAGATTGGGTGAAAAAATGTTTGCTGAGATTTCAGGAAACTCGTAGTTTTTTGGAGCTTGGCAACCCCTTTCAATGAAAGTGATTCTCATCAGTCCTCTGCTTGGGGCTACTTCAATAGGACACAAACCATAGCGATAGAACTTGGAAACTACATTATTATGCCATGTTTCAAAGAGCTGGCACAAACCGCGTTTGATTTAGAGTTCCAAATACATGTATCCATATAGGAGAAAACAGAGTGTAACCTAAACATGAAAACGGTTACTGCAAAGGAACGGTTTAACCCAGAAAAACGAACTTTGGTGAGCCAAGTGGGATTGGTGTACTGATCATTACCTGCAAGTATCATGAAGATTGGGTGAAAAAAATGTTTGCTGAGATTTCAGGAAACTCCGTAGTTTTTTGAAGCTTGGCAACCCCTTTCATGAAAGTGATTCTCGTCAGTCTCTGCTTGGGGCTACTTCAATAGGACACAAACCATGTGATAGAACTTGAAACTACATTATTGTGCCAAGTTTCAAAGAGCTAGCGCAAACCGTGTTTGATTTAGAGTTCCAACTGTATGTATCCATATATGAGAAAACAGAGTGAAACCCAAACATGAAAACGGTTACTGCAAAAATCGGCTTAAACTAGAAGAACGAAATTTGGAGAGCCAAGTGGGATTTGTGTACTGATCATTACCTGCAAGCATCATCAAGATAGGGTCAAAAATGTTTCCTGAGATTTCAGGAAACTCGTAGTTTTTTGGAAGCTTGGCAACCCCTTTCAATGAAAGTGATTCTCGTCAATCTCTGCTTGGAGCTCCTTCAATAGGACACAAAGCATAGCGATAGAATTTGGAACTACATTATTGTGCCAAGTTTCAAAGAGCTAACACAAACCGTGTTTGATTTTGAGTTCCAACTACATGTACCCATATAGTAGAAAACAAAGTGAAACCTAAACATGAAAACGGTTACTGCAAAGGAATGGTTTAACATAGAAGAACAAAATTTGGTGAGCCAAGTGGGATTGGAGTACTTATCATTACCTGCCAGTATCATCAAGATTGGGGAAAAAATGTTTGGTCAGATTTCAGGAAACTCGTAGTTTTTTGGAAGCTTGGCAACCCCTTTCAATGAAAGTGATCTCATCAGTCTCTGCTTGGGGCTACTTCAATAGGACACAAACCAAAGCCATAGAACTAGGAAATACATTATTGTGCCATGTTTCAAAGAGCTAGCACAAACCGTGTTTGATTTAGAGTTCCAACTACATGTATCCATATAGGAGAAAACAGAGTGAAACCTAAACATGAAAACGGTTACTGCAAAGGAACGGTTTAACCTAGAAGAACGAAATTTGGTGAGCCAAGTGGGATTGGAGTACTTATCATTACCTGCAAGTATCATCAAGATTGGGTGAAAAAATATTTGCTGAGATTTCAGGAAACTCGAACATTTTGGTAGCTTGGCAACCCCTTTCAATGAAAGTGATTCTCGTCTGTCTCTGCTGTGGGGCTACTTGAAAAGGACACAAACCATAGCCATAGAACTTGGAACTACATTATTATGCCATGTTTCAAAGAGCTAGCACAAACCGTGTTTGATTTAGAGTTGCAACTACATGTATCCATATAGGAGAAAACAGAGTGAAACCTAAACATGAAAACGGTTACTGCAAAGGAACGGTTTAACCTAGAAGAACGGAATTTGGTGAGCCAAGTGGGATTGGTGTACTGAACATTACCTGCAAGTATCATCAAGATTGGGTCAAAAAATGTTTGCTGAGATTTCAGGAAACTCGTTGTTTTTTGGAAGCTTGGCAACCCCTTTCATTGAAAGTGATTGTCGTCAGTCCTCTGCTGGGGGCTACTTCAATAGGACACAAACCATAGCGATAAAACTTGGAACTGCATTATTGTGCCAAGTTTCAAAGAGCTAGCACAAACCGTGTTTGATTTAGAGTTCCAACTACATGTATCCATATAGGAGAAAACAGAGTGAAACCTAAACATGAAACGGTTACTGCAAAGGAAAGGTTTTAACCTAGAAGAACGAAATTTGGTGAGCCAAGTGGGATTGGAGTACTTATCATTACCTGCAAGTATCATCAACATTGGGTGAAAAAATATTTGCTGAGATTTCAGGAAACTCGTACATTTTGGAAGCTTGGCAACCCTTTCAATGAAAGTGATTCTCGTCAGTCTCTGCTTGGGGCTACTTCAATAGGACACAAACCATAGTGATAGAACTTGGAACTACATTATTGTGCCAAGTTTCAAAGAGCTAGCGCAAACCGGGTTTGATTTAGAGGTCCAACTACATGTATCCATATAGGAGAAAACAGAGTGAAACCTAAACATGAAAATGGTTACTGGCAAAAGAAACGGTTTAACCTAGAAGAACGAAATTTGGAGACCAAGTGGATTGGTGTACTGATCATTACCTGCCAGTATCATCAAGATTGGGGGAAAAATATTTGGTAACATTTCAGGAACCTCGTAGTTTTTTGGATGCTTGGCAACCCCTTTCAATGAAAGTGATTCTCGACAGTCTCTGATTGGGGCTACTTCAAAAGGACACAAACGATAGCGATAGAACTTGGAACTACATTATTATGACATGTTTCAAAGACCTTGCACAAACCGCGTTTGATTTATAGTTCCAAATACATGTATCCATATCGGAGAAAACAGAGTGAAACCTAAACATGAAAACGTTTACTGCAAAGGAACGGTTTAACCTAGAAGAACGAAATTTTGGTGAGCCAAGTGGGATTGGTGTACTGATCATTACCTGCAAGTATCATCAAGATTGGGTGAAAAAATGTTTGCTGAGATTTCAGGAAACTCGTAGTTTTTTTGAAAGCTTGGCAACCCCTTTCAATGAAAGGATTCTCGTCAGTCTCTGCTTGGGGTACTTCAATAGGACACAAACCATAGCGATAGAACTTGGAACTACATTATTGTGCCAAGTTTCAAAGAGCTAGCACAAACCGTGTTTGATTTAGAGTTGCAACTACATGTATCCATATAGGAGAAAACAGAGTGAAACCTAAACATGAAAACGGTTACTGCAAAGGAACGGGTTAACATAGAGAACGAAATTTGTGAGCCAAGTGGGATTGGTGTACTGATCATTACCTGCAAGTATCATCAAGATTGGGTGAAAAAAAGTTTGCTGAGATTTCAGGAAACTCGTAGTTTTTTAGAAGCTTGGCAACCTCTTTCAATGAAAAGTGATTCTCATCAGTCTCTGCTTGGGGCTACTTCAATAGGACACAAACCAAAGCCATAGAGCTAGGAAATACATTATTGTGCCAAGTTTCAAAGAGCTAGCAAAAACCGTGTTTGATTTAGAGTTCCAACTACATGTATCCATATAGGAGAAAACAGAGTGAAACCTAAACATGAAAACGGTTACTGCAAAAAACGGTTTAACCTAGAAGAACGAAATTTGGAGAGCCAAGTGGATTGGTGAACTGATCATTACCTACCAGTATCATCAAGATTGGGGGAAAAATATTTGGTCACATTTCAGGAAACTCGTAGTTTTTTGGAAGCTTGTCAACCCCTTTCAATGAAAGTGATTCTCGTCAGTCTCTGCTTGGGGCTACTTCAAAAAGGACACAAACCATAGCGATAGAACTTGGAACTACTTATTATGATATGTTTCAAAGACCTAGCACAACCGTGTTTTGATTTAGAGTTCCAACTACATGTATCCATATAGGAAAATACAGAGTGGAACCTAAACATGAAAACGGTTCCTGCAAAGGAACGGTTTAACCTATAAGAACTAAATTTTGGTGAGCCAAGTGGATTGGTGCACTGATCATTACCTGCAAGTATCATCAAGATTGGGTGAAAAAATGTTTGCTGAGATTTCAGGAAACTCGTAGTTTTTTGAAAGCTTGGCAACCCCTTTCAATGAAAGGGAATCTCGTCAGTCTCTGCTTGGGGCTACTTCAATAGGACACAAACCATAGCGATAGAACTTGGAAGTGCATTATTGTGCCAAGTTTCAAAGAGCTAGCACAAACCGTGTTTAATTTAGAGTTCTACATACATGTATCCATATAGGAAAAAACAGAGAGAAACCTAAACATGAAAACGGTTACTGCAAAGGAACGGTTTAACCTAGAAGAACGAAATTTGGTGAGCCAAGTTTGATTGGAGTACTTATCATTACCTGCAAGTATCATCAAGTTTGGGTGAAAAAATATTTGCTGAGATTTCAGGAAACTCGTACATTTTGGAAGCTTGGCAACCCCTTTCAATGAAAGTTAATCTCTTCAGTCTCTGCTTGGGGCTATTTCAATAGGACACAAAACATAGTGATAGAACTTGGAACTACATTATTGTGCCAAGATTCAAAGAGCTAGCGCAAACCGTGTTTGGTTTAGAGTTCCAACTACATGTATACATATAGGTGAAAACAGAGTGAAACCTAAATATGAAAACGGTTACTGCAAAAAACGGTTTAACCTAGAAGAACGAAATTTGGAGAGCCAAGTGGGATTGGTGTACTATCATTACCTGCCAGTATCATCAAGATTGGGTGAAAAAATGTTTGCTGAGATTTCAGGAAACTCGTAGTTTTTGGAAGATTGGCAACCCCTTTCAATGAAAGTGATTCTCTTCAGTCTCTGCTTGGGGTACTTCAATAGGACACAAACCATAGTGATAGAACTTGGAACTACATTATTATGCCATGTTTCAAAGAGCTAGCACAAACCGCGTTTGATTTAGATTTCCAACTACATGTATCCATATAGGAGAAAACAGAGTGAAACCTAAACATGAAAACGGTTACTCTAAAGGAACGGTTTAACCTAGAAGAACGAAATTTGGTGATCCAAGTGGGACTGGTGTACTTATCATTACCTGCAAGTATCATCAAGATTGGGTGAAAAAATGTTTGCTGAGATTTCAGGAAACTCGTAGATTTCAGGAAGCTTGGCAACCCCTTTCAATGAAAGGGATTCTCGTCAGTCTCTGCTTGGGGCTACTTCAATAGGACACAAACTATAGCGATAGAACTTTGAACTACATTATTGTGCCAAGTTTCAAAGAGCTAGCACAAACCGTGTTTGATTTAGAGTTCCAACTACATGTATCCATATAGGAGAAAACAGAGTGAAACCTTAAACATGAAAACGGTTACTGCAAAGGAATGGTTTAACCTAGAAGAACGAAATTTGGTGAGCCAAGGGGGATTGGTGTACTGATCATTACCTGCAAGTATCATCAAGATTGGGTGAAAAAATATTTGCTGAGATTTCAGGAAACTCGTAGTGTTTTAGAAGCTTGGCAACCTCTTTCAATGAAAGTGATTATCATCAGTCTCTGCTTGGGGCTACTTCAATAGGACACAAACCATAGCCATAGAACTTGGAACTACATTATTGTGCCAAGTTTCAAAGAGCTAGCAAAAATCGTGTTTGATTTAGAGTTGCAACTACATGTATCCGTATAGGATTACACAGAGTGAAACCTAAACATGAAAAAGGTTACTGCAAAGGAACGGTTTAACCTAGAAGAACGAAATTTGGTGAGCCAAGTGGGATTGGAGTACTTATCATTACCTGCAAGTATCATCAAGATTGGGTGAAAAAATATTTGCTGAGATTTCAGGAAACTCGTACATTTTGGAAGCTTGGCAACCCCTTTCAATGAAAGTTATTCTCTTCAGTCTCTGCTTGGGGCTACTTCAATAGGACACAAACCATAGTGATAGAACTTGGAACTACATTATTATGCCAAGTTTCAAAGAGCTAGCGCAAACCGTGTTTGATTTAGAGTTCCAACTACATGTATCCATATAGGAGAAAACAGAGAGAAACCTAAACATGAAAACGGATACTGCAAAGGAACGGTTTAACCTAGAAGACCGAAATTTGGTGAGGCATGTGGGATTGCTGTACTGATCATTACCTGTCAGCATCATCAAGATTGGGTGAAAAAATGTTTGCTGAGATTTTCGGAATCTCGTCTTTTTTTTAAGCTTGGCAACCCCTTTCAATGAAAGTGATTCTCGTCAGTCTCTGCTTGGGGCTACTTCAATAGGACAAAAACCGTAGCGATAGAACCTGGAACTACATTATTCTGTCACGTTTCAAAGAGCTAGGACAAACCGTGTTTGATTTAGAGTTGCAACTACATGTATCCATATAGGAGGAAACAGAGTGAAACCTAAACATGAAAACGGTTACTGCAAAGGAACGGTTTAACCTAGAAGAACGAAATTTGTTGAGCCAAGTGGGATTGGAGTACTTATAATTACCTGCAAGTATCATCAAGATTGGGTGAAAAAATATTTGCTGAGATTTCAGGAAACTCGTACATTTTGGAACCTTGGCAACCCCTTTCAATGAAAGTGATTCTCGTCAGTCTCTGCTTGGGGCTACTTCAATAGGACACAAACCATAGTGATAGAACTTGGAACTACATTATTGTGCCAAGATTCAAAGAGCTAGCGCAAACCGTGTTTGATTTAGAGTTCCAACTACATGTATCCATATAGGTGAAAACAGAGTGAAACCCAAATATGAAAACGGTTACTGCAAAAAACGGTTTAACCTAGAAGAACGAAATTGGGAGAGCCAAGTGGGATTGGTGTACTGATCATTACCTGCCAGTATCATCAAGATTGGGTGAAAAAATGTTTGCTGAGATTTCAGGAAACTCGTAGTTTTTTTGGAAGCTTGGCAACCCCTTTCAATGAAAGTGATTCTCTTCAGTCTCTGATTGGGGTACTTCAATAGGACACAAACCATAGCGATAGAACTTGGAACTACATTATTATGCCATGTTTCAAAGAGCTAGCACAAACCGCGTTTGATTTAGACTTCCAACTACATGTATCCATATAGGAGAAAACATAGTGAAACCTAAACATGAAAACGGTTACTGCAAAGGAACGGTTTAACCTAGAAGAACGAAATTTGGTGATCCAAGTGGGACTGGTGTACTTATCATTACCTGCAAGTATCATCAAGATTGGGTGAAAAAATGTTTGCTGAGATTTCAGGAAACTCGTAGATTTCAGGAAGCTTGGCAACCCCTTTAAATGAAAGGGATTCTCGTCAGTCTCTGCTTGGGGCTACTTCAATAGGACACAAACCATATCCATAGAACTTGTAACTACATTATTGTGCCAAGTTTCAAAGAGCTAGCGCAAAAAGTGTTTGATTTAGAGTTCCAACTACATGTATCCATATAGGAGTACACGGAGTGAAACCTAAACATGAAAACGGTTTCTGCAAAGGAACGGCTTAACCTGGAAGAACTAAATTTGGTGAGCCAAGTGGGATTGGTGCACTGATCATTACCTGCCAGTATCATCCAGATTGGGTGAAAAAATGTTTGCTGATATTTCAGGTAACTCGTAGTTTTTTGGAAGCTTGGCAACCCCTTTCAATGAAAGTGATTCTCGTCAGTCTCTGCTTGGGGCTACTTCAAAAGGACACAAACCATAGCGATAGAACTTGGAACTACATTATTATGATATGTTTCAAAGACCTAGCACAAACCGTGTTTGATTTAGAGTTCCAACTACATGTATCCATATAGGAAAATACAGAGTGGAACCTAAACATGAAAACGGTTCCTGCAAAGGAACGGTTTAACCTATAAGAACTAAATTTGGTGAGCCAAGTGGGATTGGTGCACTGATCATTACCTGCAAGTATCATCAAGATTGGGTGAAAAAATATTTGCTGAGATTTCAGGAAACTCGTAGTTTTTGAAAGCTTGGCAACCCCTTTCAATGAAAGGGATTCTCGTCAGTCTCTGCTTGGGGCTACTTCAATAGGACACAAACCATAGCGATAGAACTTGGAAGTGCATTATTGTGCCAAGTTTCAAAGAGCTAGCACAAACCGTGTTTAATTTAGAGTTCTACATACATGTATCCATATAGGAAAAAACAGAGAGAAACCTAAACATGAAAACGGTTACTGCAAAGGAAACGGTTTAACCTAGAAGAACGAAATTTGGTGAGCCAAGTGGGATTGGAGTACTTATCATTACC
>NW_027553013.1:0-48845 GCF_045843805.1 Urocitellus parryii
ATGAAAACGGTTACTGCAAAGGAACGGTTTAACCTAGAAGAACGAAATTTGGTGAGCCAAGTGGGATTCGTGTACTGATCATTACCTGCCAGTACCATCAAGATTGGGTGAAAAAATGTTTGCTGAGATTTCAGGAAACTTGTAGTTTTTGGAGTTTGGCAACCCCTTTCAATGAAAGTGATTCTCGTCAGTCTCTGCTTGGGGCTACTTCAATATTACACAAACCATAGCGATAGAACTTGGAACTACATTATTGTGCCAAGTTTCAAAGGGCTAGCACAAACCGTGTTTGATTTAGAGTTCCAACTACATGTATCAAAATAGGAGAAAACAGAGTGAAACCTAAACATGAAAATGGTTACTGCAAAGGAACGGTTTAACCTAGAAGAACGAAATTTGGTGAGCCAAGTGGGATTGGTGTACTGATCATTACCTGCAAGTATCATCAAGATTGGGTGAGAAAATGTTTGCTGAGATTTCAGGAAACTCGTAGTTTTTTGGAAGCTTGGCAACCCTTCCAATGAAAGTGATTCTCGTCAGTCTCTGCTTCGGCTACTTCAATAGGACACAAACCATAGCGATAGAACTTGGAACTACATTATTGTGCCAAGTTTCAAAGAGCTAGCACAAACCGTGTTTGATTTAGAGTTCCAACTACATGTATCCATATAGGAGAAAACAGAGTGAAACCTAAACATGAAAACGGTTACTGCAAAGGAACGGTTTAACCTAGAAGAACGAAATTTGGTGAGCCTAGTGGGATTGGTGTACTGATCATTACGTGCAAGTATCATCAACATTGGGTGAAAAAAATGTTTGCTGAGATTTCAGGAAACTCGTAGTTTTTAGGAGTTTGGCAACCCCTTTCAATGAAAGTGATTCTCGTCAGTCTCTGCTTGGGGCTACTTCCATAGGACACAAACCATAGCGATAGAACTTGGAACTACATTATGGTGCCAAGTTTCAAAGAGCTAGCACAAACCGTGTTTGATTGAGAGTTCTAAGTACATGTATCCCTATAGGAGAAAACAGAGTGAAACCTAAACATGAAAACGGTTACTGCAAAGGAACGGTTTAACCTAGAAGAACGAAATTTGGTGAGCCAAGTGGGATTGCTGTACTGATCATTACCTGCAAGTATCATCAAGATTGGGTGAAAAAGTGTTTGCTGAGATTTCAGGAAACTCGTAGGTTTTTGGAAGCTTGGCAACCGCTTTCAATGAAAGTGATTCTCGTCAGTCTCTGCTTGGGGCTACTTCCATAGGACACAAACCATAGCGATAGAACTTGGAACTACATTATTGTGCCAAGTTTCAAAGAGCTAGCACAAACCGTGTTTGATTTAGAGTTCTAAGTACATGTATCCCTATAGGAGAAAACAGAGTGAAACCTAAACATGAAAACGGTTACTGCAAAGGAACGGTTTAACCTAGAAGAACGAAATTTGGTGAGCCAAGTGGGATTGCTGTACTGATCATTACCTGCAAGTATCATCAAGATTGGGTGAAAAAGTGTTTGCTGAGATTTCAGGAAACTCGTAGGTTTTTGGAAGCTTGGCAACCGCTTTCAATGAAAGTGATTCTCGTCAGTCTCTGCTTGGGGCTACTTCCATAGGACACAAACCATAGCGATAGAACTTGGAACTACATTATTGTGCCAAGTTTCAAAGAGCTAGCACAAACCGTGTTTTATTTAGAGTTCCAACTACATGTATCCATATAGGAGAAAACAGAGTGAAACCTAAACATGAAAACGGTTACTGCAAAGGAACGGTTTAACCTAGAAGAACGAAATTTGGTGAGCCAAGTGGGATTCGTGTACTGATCATTACCTGCAAGTTTCATCAAGATTGGGTGAAAAAATGTTTGCTGAGATATCAGGAAACTTGTAGTTTTTAGGAGTTTGGCAAACCCTTTCAATGAAAGTGATTCTCGTCAGTCTCTGCTTGGGGCTACTTCAATATTACACAAACCATAGCGATAGAACTTGGAACTACATTATTGTGCCAAGTTTCAAAGGGCTAGCACAAACCGTGTTTGATTTAGAGTTCCAACTACATGTATCAAAATAGGAGAAAACAGAGTGAAACCTAAACATGAAAATGGTTACTGCAAAGGAACGATTTAACCTAGAAGAACGAAATTTGGTGAGCCAAGTGGGATTGGTGTACTGATCATTACCTGACAGTATCATCAAGATTTGGTGAAAAATGTTTGCTGAGATTTCAGGAAACTCGTAGTTTTTAGGAGTTTGGCAACCCCTTTCAATGAAAGTGATTCTCGTCAGTCTCAGCTTGGGGCTACTTCCATAGGACACAAACCATAGGATAGAACTTGGAACTACATTATTGTGCCAAGTTTCAAAGAGCTAGCACAAACCGTGTTTGATTTAGAGTTCCAACTACATGTATCCATATAGGAGAAAACAGAGTGAAACCTAAACATGAAAACGGTTACTACAAAGGAACGGTTTAACCTAGAAGAACGAAATTTGGTGAGCCAAGTGGGATTGGTGTACTGATCATTACCTGCAAGAATCATCAAGATTGGGTGAAAAAATGTTTGCTGAGATTTCAGGAAACTCATAGGTTTTTGGAAGCTTGGCAACCCTTCCAATGAATGTGATTCTCGTCAGTCTCTGCTTGGGGCTACTTCAATAGGACACAAACCATAGCGATAGAACTTGGAACTACATTATTGTGCCAATTTTCAAAGAGCTAGCACAAACCGTGTTTGATTTAGAGTTCCAACTACATGTAATCCATATAGGAGAAAACAGAGTGAAACGTAAACATGAAAACGGTTACTGCAAAGGAACGGTTTAACCTAGAAGAACGAAATTTGGTGAGCCAAGTGGGATTGGTGTACTGATCATTACCTCCAGTACCATCAAGATTGGGTGAAAAAATGTTTGCTGAGATTTCAGGAAATTCCTAGTTTTTTGGAAGCTTGGAACCCCTTTCAATGAAAGTGATTCTCGTCAGTCTCTGCTTGGGGCTACTTCAATAGGACACAAACCATAGCGATAGAACTGGGAACTACATTATTGTGCCAAGTTTCAAAGAGCTCGCACAAACCGTGTTTGATTTAGAGTTCCAACTACATGTATCCATATAGGAGAAAACAGAGTGAAACCTAAACATGAAAACGGTTACTGCAAAGGAACGGTTTAACCTAGAAGAACGAAATTTGGTGAGCCAAGTGGGATTGGTGTACTGATCATTACCTGCAAGTATCATCAGGTTGGGTGAAAAATGTTTGCTGAGATTTCAGGAAACTCGTAGTTTTAGGAGCTTGGCAACACTTTTCAATGAAAGTGATTCTCGTCAGTCTCTGCTTACGGCTACTTCCATAGGATACAAACCATAGAGATAGAACTGGGAACTACATTATTGTGCCAGGTTTCAAAGAGCTAGCACATACCGTGTTTGAATTAGAGTTCCAACTACATGTATCCATATAGGAGAAAACAGTGTGAAACCTAAACATGAAAACGGTTACTGCAAAGGAACGGTTTAACCTAGAAGAACGAAATTTGGTGAGCCAAGTGGGATTCGTGTACTGATCATTACCTGCAAGTTTCATCAAGATTGGGTGAAAAAATGTTTGCTGAGATATCAGGAAACTTGTAGTTTTTAGGAGTTTGGCAACCCCTTTCAATGAAAGTGATTCTCGTCAGTCTCTGCTTGGGGCTACTTCCATAGGACACAAACCATAGCGATAGAACTTGGAACTACATTATTGTGCCAAGTTTCAAAGAGCTAGCACAAACCGTGTTTGATTGAGAGTTCTAAGTACATGTATCCCTATAGGAGAAAACAGAGTGAAACCTAAACATGAAAACGGTTACTGCAAAGGAACGGTTTAACCTAGAAGAACGAAATTTGGTGAGCCAAGTGGGATTGCTGTACTGATCATTACCTGCAAGTATCATCAAGATTGGGTGAAAAAGTGTTTGCTGAGATTTCAGGAAACTCGTAGGTTTTTGGAAGCTTGGCAACTGCTTTCAATGAAAGTGATTCTCGTCAGTCTCTGCTTGGGCTACTTCCATAGGACACAAACCATAGCGATAGAACTTGGAACTACATTATTGTGCCAAGTTTCAAAGAGCTAGCACAAACCGTGTTTTATTTAGAGTTCTAAGTACATGTATCCCTATAGGAGAAAACAGAGTGAAACCTAAACATGAAAACGGTTACTGCAAAGGAACGGTTAACCTAGAAGAACGAAATTTGGTGAGCCAAGTGGGATTGCTGTACTGATCATTACCTGCAAGTATCATCAAGATTGGGTGAAAAAGTGTTTGCTGAGATTTCAGGAAACTCGTAGGTTTTTGGAAGCTTGGCAACCGCTTTCAATGAAAGTGATTCTCGTCAGTCTCTGCATGGGGCTACTTCCATAGGACACAAACCATAGCGATAGAACTTGGAACTACATTATTGTGCCAAGTTTCAAAGAGCTAGCACAAACCGTGTTTGATTGAGAGTTCTAAGTACATGTATCCCTATAGGAGAAAACAGAGTGAAACCTAAACATGAAAACGGTTACTGCAAAGGAACGGTTTAACCTAGAAGAACGAAATTTGGTGAGCCAAGTGGGATTGCTGTACTGATCATTACCTGCAAGTATCATCAAGATTGGGTGAAAAAGTGTTTGCTGAGATTTCAGGAAACTCGTAGGTTTTTGGAAGCTTGGCAACCGCTTTCAATGAAAGTGATTCTCGTCAGTCTCTGCTTGGGGCTACTTCCATCGGACACAAACCATAGCGATAGAACTTGGAACTACATTATTGTGCCAAGTTTCAAAGAGCTAGCACAAACCGTGTTTGATTGAGAGTTCTAAGTACATGTATCCCTATAGGAGAAAACACAGTGAAACCTAAACATGAAAACGGTTACTGCAAAGGAACGGTTTAACCTAGAAGAACGAAATTTGGTGAGCCAAGTGGGATTGGTGTCCTGATCATTACCTGCAAGTATCATCAAGATTGGGTGAAAAAATATTTGCTGAGATTTCAGGAAACTCGTAGTTGTTTGGAAGCTTGGCAACCCCTTCCAATGAAAGTGATTCTCGTCAGTCTCTGCTTGGGGCTACTTCAATAGGACACAAACCATAGCGATAGAACTTGGAACTACATTATTGTGCCAAGTTTCAAAGAGCTAGCACAAACCGTGTTTGATTTAGAGTTCCAACTACATGTATCCCTATAGGAGAAAACAGAGTGAAAACCTAAACATGAAAACGGTTACTGCAAAGGAACGGTTTAACCTAGAAGAACGAAATTTGGTGAGCCAAGTGGGATTGCTGTACTGATCATTACCTGCAAGTATCATCAAGATTGGGTGAAAAAGTGTTTGCTGAGATTTCAGGAAACTCGTAGGTTTTTGGAAGCTTGGCAACCGCTTTCAATGAAAGTGATTCTCGTCAGTCTCTGCTTGGGGCTACTTCCATAGGACACAAACCATAGCGATAGAACTTGGAACTACATTATTGTGCCAAGTTTCAAAGAGCTAGCACAAACCGTCTTTTATTTAGAGTTCCAACTACATGTATCCATATAGGAGAAAACAGAGTGAAACCTAAACATGAAAACGGTTACTGCAAAGGAACGGTTTAACCTAGAAGAACGAAATTTGGTGAGCCAAGTGGGATTCGTGTACTGATCATTACCTGCCAGTACCATCAAGATTGGGTGAAAAATGTTTGCTGAGATTTCAGGAAACTTGTAGTTTTTGGAGTTTGGCAACCCCTTTCAATGAAAGTGATTCTCGTCAGTCTCTGCTTGGGGCTACTTCAATATTACACAAACCATAGCGATAGAACTTGGAACTACATTATTGTGCCAAGTTTCAAAGGGCTAGCACAAACCGTGTTTGATTTAGAGTTCCAACTACATGTATCAAATAGGAGAAAACAGAGTGAAACCTAAACATGAAAATGGTTACTGCAAAGGAACGGTTTAACCTAGAAGAACGAAATTTGGTGAGCCAAGTGGGATTGGTGTACTGATCATTACCTGCAAGTATCATCAAGATTGGGTGAGAAAATGTTTGCTGAGATTTCAGGAAACTCGTAGTTTTTTGGAAGCTTGGCAACCCCTTCCAAAGAAAGTGATTCTCGTCAGTCTCTGCTTCGGGCTACTTCAATAGGACACAAACCATAGCGATAGAACTTGGAACTACATTATTGTGCCAAGTTTCAAAGAGCTAGCACAAACCGTGTTTGATTTAGAGTTCCAACTACATGTATCCATATAGGAGAAAACAGAGTGAAACCTAAACATGAAAACGGTTACTGCAAAGGAACGGTTTAACCTAGAAGAACGAAATTTGGTGAGCCTAGTGGGATTGGTGTACTGATCATTACGTGCAAGTATCATCAACATTGGGTGAAAAAAATGTTTGCTGAGATTTCAGGAAACTTGTAGTTTTTAGGAGTTTGGCAACCCCTTTCAATGAAAGTGATTCTCGTCAGTCTCTGCTTGGGGCTACTTCCATAGGACACAAACCATAGCGATAGAACTTGGAACTACATTATTGTGCCAAGTTTCAAAGAGCTAGCACAAACCGTGTTTGATTGAGAGTTCTAAGTACATGTATCCTATAGGAGAAAACAGAGTGAAACCTAAACATGAAAACGGTTACTGCAAAGGAACGGTTTAACCTAGAAGAACGAAATTTGGTGAGCCAAGTGGGATTGCGTACTGATCATTACCTGCAAGTATCATCAAGATTGGGTGAAAAAGTGTTTGCTGAGATTTCAGGAAACTCGTAGGTTTTTGGAAGCTTGGCAACCGCTTTCAATGAAAGTGATTCTCGTCAGTCTCTGCTTGGGGCTACTTCCATAGGACACAAACCATAGCGATAGAACTTGGAACTACATTATTGTGCCAAGTTTCAAAGAGCTAGCACAAACCGTGTTTGATTTAGAGTTCCAACTACATGTATCCCTATAGGAGAAAACAGAGTGAAACCTAAACATGAAAACGGTTACTGCAAAGGAACGGTTTAACCTAGAAGAACGAAATTTGGTGAGCCAAGTGGGATTGCTGTACTGATCATTACCTGCAAGTATCATCAAGATTGGGTGAAAAAGTGTTTGCTGAGATTTCAGGAAACTCGTAGGTTTTTGGAAGCTTGGCAACCGCTTTCAATGAAAGTGATTCTCGTCAGTCTCTGCTTGGGGCTACTTCCATCGGACACAAACCATAGCGATAGAACTTGGAACTACATTATTGTGCCAAGTTTCAAAGAGCTAGCACAAACCGTGTTTTATTTAGAGTTCTAAGTACATGTATCCCTATAGGAGAAAACAGAGTGAAACCTAAACATGAAAACGGTTACTGCAAAGGAACGGTTTAACCTAGAAGAACGAAATTTGGTGAGCCAAGTGGGATTGCTGTACTGATCATTACCTGCAAGTATCATCAAGATTGGGTGAAAAAGTGTTTGCTGAGATTTCAGGAAACTCGTAGGTTTTTGGAAGCTTGGCAACCGCTTTCAATGAAAGTGATTCTCGTCAGTCTCTGCTTGGGGCTACTTCCATAGGACACAAACCATAGCGATAGAACTTGGAACTACATTATTGTGCCAAGTTTCAAAGAGCTAGCACAAACCGTCTTTTATTTAGAGTTCCAACTACATGTATCCATATAGGAGAAAACAGAGTGAAACCTAAACATGAAAACGGTTACTGCAAAGGAACGGTTTAACCTAGAAGAACGAAATTTGGTGAGCCAAGTGGGATTGGTGTACTGATCATTACCTGCAAGTTTCATCAAGATTGGGTGAAAAAATGTTTGCTGAGATATCAGGAAACTTGTAGTTTTTAGGAGTTTGGCAACCCCTTTCAATGAAAGTGATTCTCGTCAGTCTCTGCTTGGGGCTACTTCAATATTACACAAACCATAGCGATAGAACTTGGAACTACATTATTGTGCCAAGTTTCAAAGGGCTAGCACAAACCGTGTTTGATTTAGAGTTCCAACTACATGTATCAAAATAGGAGAAAACAGAGTGAAACCTAAACATGAAAACGGTTACTGCAAAGGAACGGTTTAACCTAGAAGAACGAAATTTGCTGAGCCAAGTGGGATTGGTGTACTGATAATTACCTGCCAGTATCATCAAGATTGGGTGAAAAAATGTTTGCTGAGATTTCAGGAAACTCGTAGTTTTTTGGAAGCTTGGCAACCCCTTCCAATGAAAGTGATTCTCGTCAGTCTCTGCTTGGGGCTACTTCAATAGGACACAAACCATAGCGATAGAACTTGGAACTACATTATTGTGCCAAGTTTCAAAGAGCTAGCACAAACCGTGTTTGATTTAGAGTTCCAACTACATGTATCCATATAGGAGAAAACAGAGTGAAACCTAAACATGAAAACGGTTACTGCAAAGGAACGGTTTAACCTAGAAGAACGAAATTTGGTGAGCCAAGTGGGATTGGTGTACTTATCATTACCTGCAAGTATCATCAAGATTGGGTGAAAAAATGTTTGCTGAGATTTCAGGAAACTCGTAGTTTTTTGGAAGCTTGGCAACCCCTTCCAATGAAAGTGATTCTCGTCAGTCTCTGCTTGGGGCTACTTCAATAGGACACAAACCATAGCGATAGAACTTGGAACTACATTATTGTGCCAAGTTTCAAAGAGCTAGCACAAACCGTGTTTGATTTAGAGTTCCAACTACATGTATCCCTATAGGAGAAAACAGAGTGAAACCTAAACATGAAAACGGTTACTGCAAAGGAACGGTTTAACCTAGAAGAACGAAATTTGGTGAGCCAAGTGGGATTGCTGTACTGATCATTACCTGCAAGTATCATCAAGATTGGGTGAAAAAAATTTTGCTGAGATTTCAGGAAACTCCTAGTATTTTGGAAGCTTGGCAACCCCTTTCAATGAAAGGGATTCTCGTCAGTCTCTGCTTGGGGCTACTTCAATAGCACACAACCCATAGCGATAGAACTTTGAACTACATTATTGTGCCAAGTTTCAAAGAGCTAGCACAAACCGTGTTTTATTTAGAGTTCTAGGTACATGTATCCCTATAGGAGAAAACAGAGTGAAACCTAAATATGAAAACGGTTACTGCAAAGGAACGGTTTAACCTAGAAGAACGAAATTTGGTGAGCCAAGTGGGATTGCTGTACTGATCATTACCTGCAAGTATCATCAAGATTGGGTGAAAAAGTGTTTGCTGAGATTTCAGGAAACTCGTAGGTTTTTGGAAGCTTGGCAACCGCTTTCAATGAAAGTGATTCTCGTCAGTCTCTGCTTGGGGCTACTTCCATAGGACACAACCATAGCGATAGAACTTGGAACTACATTATTGTGCCAAGTTTCAAAGAGCTAGCACAAACCGTCTTTTATATAGAGTTCCAACTACATGTATCCATATAGGAGAAAACAGAGTGAAACCTAAACATGAAAACGGTTACTGCAAAGGAACGGTTTAACCTAGAAGAACGAAATTTGGTGAGCCAAGTGGGATTCGTGTACTGATCATTACCTGCAAGTTTCATCAAGATTGGGTGAAAAAAATGTTTGCTGAGATATCAGGAAACTTGTAGTTTTTAGGAGTTTGGCAACCCCTTTCAATGAAAGTGATTCTCGTCAGTCTCTGCTTGGGGCTACTTCAATATTACACAAACCATAGCGATAGAACTTGGAACTACATTATTTGTGCCAAGTTTCAAAGGGCTAGCACAAACCGTGTTTGATTTAGAGTTCCAACTACATGTATCAAAATAGGAGAAAACAGAGTGAAACCTAAACATGAAAATGGTTACTGCAAAGGAACGGTTTAACCTAGAAGAACGAAATTTGGTGAGCCAAGTGGGATTGGTGTACTGATCATTACCTGCAAGTATCATCAAGATTGGGTGAAAAAATGTTTGCTGAGATTTCAGGAAACTCGTAGTTTTTTGGAAGCTTGGCAACCCCTTCCAATGAAAGTGATTCTCGTCAGTCTCTGCTTACGGCTACTTCAATAGGACACAAACCATAGCGATAGAACTTGGAACTACATTATTGTGCCAAGTTTCAAAGAGCTAGCACAAACCGTGTTTGATTTAGAGTTCCAACTACATGTATCCATATAGGAGAAAACAGAGTGAAACCTAAACATGAAAACGGTTACTGCAAAGGAACGGTTTAACCTAGAAGAACGAAATTTGGTGAGCCTAGTGGGATTGGTGTACTGATCATTACGTGCAAGTATCATCAACATTGGGTGAAAAAAATGTTTGCTGAGATTTCAGGAAACTTGTAGTTTTTAGGAGTTTGGCAACCCCTTTCAATGAAATTGATTCTCGTCAGTCTCTGCTTGGGGCTACTTCCATAGGACACAAACCATAGCGATAGAACTTGGAACTACATTATTGTGCCAAGTTTCAAAGAGCTAGCACAAACCGTGTTTGATTGAGAGTTCTAAGTACATGTATCCCTATAGGAGAAAACAGAGTGAAACCTAAACATGAAAACGGTTACTGCAAAGGAACGGTTTAACCTAGAAGAACGAAATTTGGTGAGCCAAGTGGGATTGCTGTACTGATCATTACCTGCAAGTATCATCAAGATTGGGTGAAAAAGTGTTTGCTGAGATTTCAGGAAACTCGTAGGTTTTTGGAAGCTTGGCAACCGCTTTCAATGAAAGTGATTCTCGTCAGTCTCTGCTTGGGGCTACTTCCATAGGACACAAACCATAGCGATAGAACTTGGAACTACATTATTGTGCCAAGTTTCAAAGAGCTAGCACAAAACCGTGTTTTATTTAGAGTTCTAAGTACATATATCCCTATAGGAGAAAACAGAGTGAAACCTAAACATGAAATCGGTTACTGCAAAGGAACGGTTTAACCTAGAAGAACGAAATTTGGTGAGCCAAGTGGGATTGGTGTACTGATCATTACCTGCAAGAATCATCAAGATTGGGTGAAAAAATGTTTGCTGAGATTTCAGGAAACTCATAGGTTTTTGGAAGCTTGGCAACCCCTTCCAATGAATGTGATTCTCGTCAGTCTCTGCTGGGGCTACTTCAAGAGGACACAAACCATAGCGATAGAACTTGGAACTACATTATTGTGCCAATTTTCAAAGAGCTAGCACAAACCGTGTTTGATTTAGAGTTCCAACTACATGTATCCATATAGGAGAAAACAGAGTGAAACCTAAACATGAAAACGGTTACTGCAAAGGAACGGTTTAACCTAGAAGAACGAAATTTGGTGAGCCAAGTGGGATTGGTGTACTGATCATTACCTGCCAGTACCATCAAGACTGGGTGAAAAATGTTTGTTGAGATTTCAGGAAATTCCTAGTTTTTTGGAAGCTTGGAACCCCTTTCAATGAAAGTGATTCTCGTCAGTCTCTGCTTGGGGCTACTTCAATAGGACACAAACCATAGCGATAGAACTGGGAACTACATTATTGTGCCAAGTTTCAAAGAGCTCGCACAAACCGTGTTTGATTTAGAGTTCCAACTACATGTATCCATATAGGAGAAAACAGAGTGAAACCTAAACATGAAAACGGTTACTGCAAAGGAACGGTTTAACCTAGAAGAACGAAATTTGGTGAGCCAAGTGGGATTGGTGTACTGATCATTACCTGCAAGTATCATCAGGTTGGGTGAAAAAATGTTTGCTGAGATTTCAGGAAACTCGTAGTTTTTAGGAGCTTGGCAACACCTTTCAATGAAAGTGATTCTCGTCAGTCTCTGCTTACGGCTACTTCCATAGGATACAAACCATAGAGATAGACTGGGAACTACATTATTGTGCCAGGTTTCAAAGAGCTAGCACAAACCGTGTTTGATTTAGAGTTCCAACTACATGTATCCATATTGGAGAAAACAGAGTGAAACCTAAACATGAAAACGGTTACTGCAAAGGAACGGTTTAACCTAGAAGAAACGAAATTTGGTGAGCCAAGTGGGATTGGTGTACTGATAATTACCTGCCAGTATCATCAAGATTGGGTGAAAAAATGTTTGCTGAGATTTCAGGAAACTCGTAGTTTTTTGGAAAGCTTGGCAACCCCTTCCAATGAAAGTGATTCTCGTCAGTCTCTGCTTGGGGCTACTTCAATAGGACACAAACCATAGCGATAGAACTTGGAACTACATTATTGTGCCAAGTTTCAAAGAGCTAGCACAAACCGTGTTTGATTTAGAGTTCCAACTACATGTATCCATATAGGAGAAAACAGAGTGAAACCTAAACATGAAAACGGTTACTGCAAAGGAACGGTTTAACCTAGAAGAACGAAATTTGGTGAGCCAAGTGGGATTGGTGTACTGATCATTACCTGCAAGTATCATCAAGATTGGGTGAAAAAATGTTTGCTGAGATTTCAGGAAACTCGTAGTTTTTTGGAAGCTTGGCAACCCCTTCCAATGAAAGTGATTCTCGTCAGTCTCTGCTTGGGGCTACTTCAATAGGACACAAACCATAGCGATAGAACTTGGAACTACATTATTGTGCCAAGTTTCAAAGAGCTAGCACAAACCGTGTTTGATTTAGAGTTCCAACTACATGTATCCATATAGGAGAAAACAGAGTGAAACCTAAACATGAAAACGGTTACTGCAAAGGAACGGTTTAACCTAGAAGAACGAAATTTGGTGAGCCTAGTGGGATTGGTGTACTGATCATTACGTGCAAGTATCATCAACATTGGGTGAAAAAAATGTTTGCTGAGATTTCAGGAAACTTGTAATTTTTAGGAGTTTGGCAACCCCTTTCAATGAAAGTGATTCTCGTCAGTCTCTGCTTGGGGCTATTTCCATAGGACACAAACCATAGCGATAGAACTTGGAACTACATTATTGTGCCAAGTTTCAAAGAGCTAGCACAAACCGTGTTTGATTGAGAGTTCTAAGTACATGTATCCCTATAGGAGAAAACAGAGTGAAACCTAAACATGAAAACGGTTACTGCAAAGGAACGGTTTAACCTAGAAGAACGAAATTTGGTGAGCCAAGTGGGATTGCTGTACTGATCATTACCTGCAAGTATCATCAAGATTGGGTGAAAAAGTGTTTGCTGAGATTTCAGGAAACTCGTAGGTTTTTGGAAGCTTGGCAACCGCTTTCAATGAAAGTGATTCTCGTCAGTCTCTGCTTGGGGCTACTTCCATAGGACACAAACCATAGCGATAGAACTTGGAACTACATTATTGTGCCAAGTTTCAAAGAGCTAGCACAAACCGTCTTTTATTTAGAGTTCCAACTACATGTATCCATATAGGAGAAAACAGAGTGAAACCTAAACATGAAAACGGTTACTGCAAAGGAACGGTTTAACCGAGAAGAACGAAATTTGGTGAGCCAAGTGGGATTCGTGTACTGATCATTACCTGCAAGTTTCATCAAGATTGGGTGAAAGAATGTTTGCTGAGATATCAGGAAACTTGTAGTTTTTAGGAGTTTGGCAACCCCTTTCAATGAAAGTGATTCTCGTCAGTCTCTGCTTGGGGCTACTTCAATATTACACAAACCATAGCGATAGAACTTGGAACTACATTATTGTGCCAAGTTTCAAAGGGCTAGCACAAACCGTGTTTGATTTAGAGTTCCAACTACATGTATCAAAATAGGAGAAAACAGAGTGAAACCTAAACATGAAAATGGTTACTGCAAAGGAACGGTTTAACCTAGAAGAACGAAATTTGGTGAGCCAAGTGGGATTGGTGTACTGATCATTACCTGCAAGTATCATCAAGATTGGGTGACAAAATGTTTGCTGAGATTTCAGGAAACTCGTAGTTTTTTGGAAGCTTGGCAACCCCTTCCAATGAAAGTGATTCTCGTCAGTCTCTGCTTCGGGCTACTTCAATAGGACACAAACCATAGCGATAGAACTTGGAACTACATTATTGTGCCAAGTTTCAAAGAGCTAGCACAAACCGTGTTTGATTTAGAGTTCCAACTACATGTATCCATATAGGAGAAAACAGAGTGAAACCTAAACATGAAAACGGTTACTGCAAAGGAACGGTTTAACCTAGAAGAACGAAATTTGGTGAGCCTAGTGGGATTGGTGTACTGATCATTACGTGCAAGTATCATCAACATTGGGTGAAAAAAATGTTTGCTGAGATTTCAGGAAACTCGTAGTTTTTAGGAGTTTGGCAACCCCTTTCAATGAAAGTGATTCTCGTCAGTCTCTGCTTGGGGCTACTTCCATAGGACACAAACCATAGCGATAGAACTTGGAACTACATTATGGTGCCAAGTTTCAAAGAGCTAGCACAAACCGTGTTTGATTGAGAGTTCTAAGTACATGTATCCCTATAGGAGAAAACAGAGTGAAACCTAAACATGAAAACGGTTACTGCAAAGGAACGGTTTAACCTAGAAGAACGAAATTTGGTGAGCCAAGTGGGATTGGTGTCCTGATCATTACCTGCAAGTATCATCAAGATTGGGTGAAAAAGTGTTTGCTGAGATTTCAGGAAACTCGTAGGTTTTTGGAAGCTTGGCAACCGCTTTCAATGAAAGTGATTCTCGTCAGTCTCTGCTTGGGGCTACTTCCATAGGACACAAACCATAGCGATAGAACTTGGAACTACATTATTGTGCCAAGTTTCAAAGAGCTAGCACAAACTATATTTGATTTAGAGTTCCAACTACATGTATCCATATAGGAGAAAACAGAGTGAAACCTAAACATGAAATCGGTTACTGCAAAGGAACGGTTTAACCTAGAAGAACGAAATTTGGTGAGCCAAGTGGGATTGGTGTACTGATCATTACCTGCAAGAATCATCAAGATTGGGTGAAAAAATGTTTGCTGAGATTTCAGGAAACTCATAGGTTTTTGGAAGCTTGGCAACCCCTTCCAATGAATGTGATTCTCGTCAGTCTCTGCTGGGGCTACTTCAAGAGGACACAAACCATAGCGATAGAACTTGGAACTACATTATTGTGCCAATTTTCAAAGAGCTAGCACAAACCGTGTTTGATTTAGAGTTCCAACTACATGTATCCATATAGGAGAAAACAGAGTGAAACCTAAACATGAAAACGGTTACTGCAAAGGAACGGTTTAACCTAGAAGAACGAAATTTGGTGAGCCAAGTGGGATTGGTGTACTGATCATTACCTGCCAGTACCATCAAGATTGGGTGAAAAAATGTTTGCTGAGATTTCAGGAAATTCCTAGTTTTTTGGAAGCTTGGAACCCCTTTCAATGAAAGTGATTCTCGTCAGTCTCTGCTTGGGGCTACTTCAATAGGACACAAACCATAGCGATAGAACTGGGAACTACATTATTGTGCCAAGTTTCAAAGAGCTCGCACAAACCGTGTTTGATTTAGAGTTCCAACTACATGTATCCATATAGGAGAAAACAGAGTGAAACCTAAACATGAAAACGGTTACTGCAAAGGAACGGTTTAACCTAGAAGAACGAAATTTGGTGAGCCAAGTGGGATTGGTGTACTGATCATTACCTGCAAGTATCATCAGGTTGGGTGAAAAAATGTTTGCTGAGATTTCAGGAAACTCGTAGTTTTTAGGAGCTTGGCAACACCTTTCAATGAAAGTGATTCTCGTCAGTCTCTGCTTACGGCTACTTCCATAGGATACAAACCATAGAGATAGAACTGGGAACTACATTATTGTGCCAGGTTTCAAAGAGCTAGCACAAACCGTGTTTGATTTAGAGTTCCAACTACATGTATCCATATTGGAGAAAACAGAGTGAAACCTAAACATGAAAACGGTTACTGCAAAGGAACGGTTTAACCTAGAAGAACGAAATTTGGTGAGCCAAGTGGGATTGGTGTACTGATAATTACCTGCCAGTATCATCAAGATTGGGTGAAAAAATGTTTGCTGAGATTTCAGGAAACTCGTAGTTTTTTGGAAGCTTGGCAACCCCTTCCAATGAATGTGATTCTCGTCAGTCTCTGCTTGGGGCTACTTCAATAGGACACAAACCATAGCGATAGAACTTGGAACTACATTATTGTGCCAAGTTTCAAAGAGCTAGCACAAACCGTGTTTGATTTAGAGTTCCAACTACATGTATCCATATAGGAGAAAACAGAGTGAAACCTAAACATGAAAACGGTTACTGCAAAGGAACGGTTTAACCTAGAAGAACGAAATTTTGGTGAGCCAAGTGGGATTGGTGTACTGATCATTACCTGCAAGTATCATCAAGATTGGGTGAAAAAATGTTTGCTGAGATTTCAGGAAACTCGTAGTTTTTTGGAAGCTTGGCAACCCCTTCCAATGAAAGTGATTCTCGTCAGTCTCTGCTTGGGGCTACTTCAATAGGACACAAACCATAGCGATAGAACTTGGAACTACATTATTGTGCCAAGTTTCAAAGAGCTAGCACAAACCGTGTTTGATTTAGAGTTCCAACTACATGTATCCATATAGGAGAAACAGAGTGAAACCTAAACATGAAAACGGTTACTGCAAAGGAACGGTTTAACCTAGAAGAACGAAATTTGGTGAGCCAAGTGGGATTGGTGTACTGATCATTACCTGCAAGTATCATCAGGTTGGGTGAAAAAATGTTTGCTGAGATTTCAGGAAACTCGTAGTTTTTAGGAGCTTGGCAACACCTTTCAATGAAAGTGATTCTCGTCAGTCTCTGCTTACGGCTACTTCCATAGGATACAAACCATAGAGATAGAACTGGGAACTACATTATTGTGCCAGGTTTCAAAGAGCTAGCACAAACCGTGTTTGATTTAGAGTTCCAACTACATGTATCCATATTGGAGAAAACAGAGTGAAACCTAAACATGAAAACGGTTACTGCAAAGGAACGGTTTAACCTAGAAGAACGAAATTTGGTGAGCCAAGTGGGATTGGTGTACTGATAATTACCTGCCAGTATCATCAAGATTGGGTGAAAAAATGTTTGCTGAGATTTCAGGAAACTCGTAGTTTTTTGGAAGCTTGGCAACCCCTTCCAATGAAAGTGATTCTCGTCAGTCTCTGCTTGGGGCTACTTCAATAGGACACAAACCATAGCGATAGAACTTGGAACTACATTATTGTGCCAAGTTTCAAAGAGCTAGCACAAACCGTGTTTGATTTAGAGTTCCAACTACATGTATCCATATAGGAGAAAACAGAGTGAAACCTAAACATGAAAACGGTTACTGCAAAGGAACGGTTTAACCTAGAAGAACGAAATTTGGTGAGCCAAGTGGGATTGGTGTACTGATCATTACCTGCAAGTATCATCAAGATTGGGTGAAAAATGTTTGCTGAGATTTCAGGAAACTCGTAGTTTTTTGGAAGCTTGGCAACCCCTTCCAATGAAAGTGATTCTCGTCAGTCTCTGCTTGGGGCTACTTCAATAGGACACAAACCATAGCGATAGAACTTGGAACTACATTATTGTGCCAAGTTTCAAAGAGCTAGCACAAACCGTGTTTGATTTAGAGTTCCAACTACATGTATCCATATAGGAGAAAACAGAGTGAAACCTAAACATGAAAACGGTTACTGCAAAGGAACGGTTTAACCTAGAAGAACGAAATTTGGTGAGCCTAGTGGGATTGGTGTACTGATCATTACGTGCAAGTATCATCAACATTGGGTGAAAAAATGTTTGCTGAGATTTCAGGAAACTTGTAATTTTTAGGAGTTTGGCAACCCCTTTCAATGAAAGTGATTCTCGTCAGTCTCTGCTTGGGGCTACTTCCATAGGACACAAACCATAGCGATAGAACTTGGAACTACATTATTGTGCCAAAGTTTCAAAGAGCTAGCACAAACCGTGTTTGATTGAGAGTTCTAAGTACATGTATCCCTATAGGAGAAAACAGAGTGAAACCTAAACATGAAAACGGTTACTGCAAAGGAACGGTTTAACCTAGAAGAACGAAATTTGGTGAGCCAAGTGGGATTGCTGTACTGATCATTACCTGCAAGTATCATCAAGATTGGGTGAAAAAGTGTTTGCTGAGATTTCAGGAAACTCGTAGGTTTTTGGAAGCTTGGCAACCGCTTTCAATGAAAGTGATTCTCGTCAGTCTCTGCTTGGGGCTACTTCCATAGGACACAAACCATAGCGATAGAACTTGGAACTACATTATTGTGCCAAGTTTCAAAGAGCTAGCACAAACCGTCTTTTATTTAGAGTTCCAACTACATGTATCCATATAGGAGAAAACAGAGTGAAACCTAAACATGTAAACGGTTACTGCAAAGGAACGGTTTAACCTAGAAGAACGAAATTTGGTGAGCCAAGTGGGATTCGTGTACTGATCATTACCTGCAAGTTTCATCAAGATTGGGTGAAAGAATGTTTGCTGAGATATCAGGAAACTTGTAGTTTTTAGGAGTTTGGCAACCCCTTTCAATGAAAGTGATTCTCGTCAGTCTCTGCTTGGGGCTACTTCAATATTACACAAACCATAGCGATAGAACTTGGAACTACATTATTGTGCCAAGTTTCAAAGGGCTAGCACAAACCGTGTTTGATTTAGAGTTCCAACTACATGTATCAAAATAGGAGAAAACAGAGTGAAACCTAAACATGAAAATGGTTACTGCAAAGGAACGGTTTAACCTAGAAGAACGAAATTTGGTGAGCCAAGTGGGATTGGTGTACTGATCATTACCTGCAAGTATCATCAAGATTGGGTGACAAAACGTTTGCTGAGATTTCAGGAAACTCGTAGTTTTTTGGAAGCTTGGCAACCCCTTCCAATGAAAGTGATTCTCGTCAGTCTCTGCTTCGGGCTACTTCAATAGGACACAAACCATAGCGATAGAACTTGGAACTACATTATTGTGCCAAGTTTCAAAGAGCTAGCACAAACCGTGTTTGATTTAGAGTTCCAACTACATGTATCCATATAGGAGAAAACAGAGTGAAACCTAAACATGAAAACGGTTACTGCAAAGGAACGGTTTAACCTAGAAGAACGAAATTTGGTGAGCCTAGTGGGATTGGTGTACTGATCATTACGTGCAAGTATCATCAACATTGGGTGAAAAAAATGTTTGCTGAGATTTCAGGAAACTCGTAGTTTTTAGGAGTTTGGCAACCCCTTTCAATGAAAGTGATTCTCGTCAGTCTCTGCTTGGGGCTACTTCCATAGGACACAAACCATAGCGATAGAACTTGGAACTACATTATGGTGCCAAGTTTCAAAGAGCTAGCACAAACCGTGTTTGATTGAGAGTTCTAAGTACATGTATCCCTATAGGAGAAAACAGAGTGAAACCTAAACATGAAAACGGTTACTGCAAAGGAACGGTTTAACCTAGAAGAACGAAATTTGGTGAGCCAAGTGGGATTGCTGTACTGATCATTACCTGCAAGTATCATCAAGATTGGGTGAAAAAGTGTTTGCTGAGATTTCAGGAAACTCGTAGGTTTTTGGAAGCTTGGCAACCGCTTTCAATGAAAGTGATTCTCGTCAGTCTCTGCTTGGGGCTACTTCCATAGGACACAAACCATAGCGATAGAACTTGGAACTACATTATTGTGCCAAGTTTCAAAGAGCTAGCACAAACCGTGTTTTATTTAGAGTTCTAAGTACATGTATCCCTATAGGAGAAAACAGAGTGAAACCTAAACATGAAAACGGTTACTGCAAAGGAACGGTTTAACCTAGAAGAACGAAATTTGGTGAGCCAAGTGGGATTGCTGTACTGATCATTACCTGCAAGTATCATCAAGATTGGGTGAAAAAGTGTTTGCTGAGATTTCAGGAAACTCGTAGGTTTTTGGAAGCTTGGCAACCGCTTTCAATGAAAGTGATTCTCGTCAGTCTCTGCTTGGGGCTACTTCCATAGGACACAAACCATAGCGATAGAACTTGGAACTACATTATTGTGCCAAGTTTCAAAGAGCTAGCACAAACCGTGTTTTATTTAGAGTTCCAACTACATGTATCCATATAGGAGAAAACAGAGTGAAACCTAAACATGAAAACGGTTACTGCAAAGGAACGGTTTAACCTAGAAGAACGAAATTTGGTGAGCCAAGTGGGATTCGTGTACTGATCATTACCTGCAAGTTTCATCAAGATTGGGTGAAAAAATGTTTGCTGAGATATCAGGAAACTTGTAGTTTTTAGGAGTTTGGCAAACCCTTTCAATGAAAGTGATTCTCGTCAGTCTCTGCTTGGGGCTACTTCAATATTACACAAACCATAGCGATAGAACTTGGAACTACATTATTGTGCCAAGTTTCAAAGGGCTAGCACAAACCGTGTTTGATTTAGAGTTCCAACTACATGTATCAAAATAGGAGAAAACAGAGTGAAACCTAAACATGAAAATGGTTACTGCAAAGGAACGATTTAACCTAGAAGAACGAAATTTGGTGAGCCAAGTGGGATTGGTGTACTGATCATTACCTGACAGTATCATCAAGATTTGGTGAAAAAATGTTTGCTGAGATTTCAGGAAACTCGTAGTTTTTAGGAGTTTGGCAACCCCTTTCAATGAAAGTGATTCTCGTCAGTCTCAGCTTGGGGCTACTTCCATAGGACACAAACCATAGTGATAGAACTTGGAACTACATTATTGTGCCAAGTTTCAAAGAGCTAGCACAAACCGTGTTTGATTTAGAGTTCCAACTACATGTATCCATATAGGAGAAAACAGAGTGAAACCTAAACATGAAAACGGTTACTACAAAGGAACGGTTTAACCTAGAAGAACGAAATTTGGTGAGCCAAGTGGGATTGGTGTACTGATCATTACCTGCAAGAATCATCAAGATTGGGTGAAAAAATGTTTGCTGAGATTTCAGGAAACTCATAGGTTTTTGGAAGCTTGGCAACCCCTTCCAATGAATGTGATTCTCGTCAGTCTCTGCTTGGGGCTACTTCAATAGGACACAAACCATAGCGATAGAACTTGGAACTACATTATTGTGCCAATTTTCAAAGAGCTAGCACAAACCGTGTTTGATTTAGAGTTCCAACTACATGTATCCATATAGGAGAAAACAGAGTGAAACGTAAACATGAAAACGGTTACTGCAAAGGAACGGTTTAACCTAGAAGAACGAAATTTGGTGAGCCAAGTGGGATTGGTGTACTGATCATTACCTCCAGTACCATCAAGATTGGGTGAAAAAATGTTTGCTGAGATTTCAGGAAATTCCTAGTTTTTTGGAAGCTTGGAACCCCTTTCAATGAAAGTGATTCTCGTCAGTCTCTGCTTGGGGCTACTTCAATAGGACACAAACCATAGCGATAGAACTGGGAACTACATTATTGTGCCAAGTTTCAAAGAGCTCGCACAAACCGTGTTTGATTTAGAGTTCCAACTGCATGTATCCATATAGGAGAAAACAGAGTGAAACCTAAACATGAAAACGGTTACTGCAAAGGAACGGTTTAACCTAGAAGAACGAAATTTGGTGAGCCAAGTGGGATTGGTGTACTGATCATTACCTGCAAGTATCATCAGGTTGGGTGAAAAAATGTTTGCTGAGATTTCAGGAAACTCGTAGTTTTAGGAGCTTGGCAACACTTTTCAATGAAAGTGATTCTCGTCAGTCTCTGCTTACGGCTACTTCCATAGGATACAAACCATAGAGATAGAACTGGGAACTACATTATTGTGCCAGGTTTCAAAGAGCTAGCACATACCGTGTTTGAATTAGAGTTCCAACTACATGTATCCATATAGGAGAAAACAGTGTGAAACCTAAACATGAAAACGGTTACTGCAAAGGAACGGTTTAACCTAGAAGAACGAAATTTGGTGAGCCAAGTGGGATTCGTGTACTGATCATTACCTGCAAGTTTCATCAAGATTGGGTGAAAAAATGTTTGCTGAGATATCAGGAAACTTGTAGTTTTTAGGAGTTTGGCAACCCCTTTCAATGAAAGTGATTCTCGTCAGTCTCTGCTTGGGGCTACTTCCATAGGACACAAACCATAGCGATAGAACTTGGAACTACATTATTGTGCCAAGTTTCAAGAGCTAGCACAAACCGTGTTTGATTTAGAGTTCCAACTACATGTATCCATATAGGAGAAAACAGAGTGAAACCTAAACATGAAAACGGTTACTGCAAAGGAACGGTTTAACCTAGAAGAACGAAATTTGGTGAGCCAAGTGGGATTGGTGTACTGATCATTACGTGCAAGTAATCATCAACATTGGGTGAAAAAAATGTTTGCTGAGATTTCAGGAAACTTGTAGTTTTTTAGGAGTTTGGCAACCCCTTTCAATGAAAGTGATTCTCGTCAGTCTCTGCTTGGGGCTACTTCCATAGGACACAAACCATAGCGATAGAACTTGGAACTACATTATTGTGCCAAGTTTCAAAGAGCTAGCACAAACCGTGTTTGATTGAGAGTTCTAAGTACATGTATCCCTATAGGAGAAAACAGAGTGAAACCTAAACATGAAAACGGTTACTGCAAAGGAACGGTTTAACCTAGAAGAACGAAATTTGGTGAGCCAAGTGGGATTGCTGTACTGATCATTACCTGCAAGTATCATCAAGATTGGGTGAAAAAGTGTTTGCTGAGATTTCAGGAAACTCGTAGGTTTTTGGAAGCTTGGCAACTGCTTTCAATGAAAGTGATTCTCGTCAGTCTCTGCTTGGGGCTACTTCCATAGGACACAAACCATAGCGATAGAACTTGGAACTACATTATTGTGCCAAGTTTCAAAGAGCTAGCACAAACCGTGTTTTATTTAGAGTTCTAAGTACATGTATCCCTATAGGAGAAAACAGAGTGAAACCTAAACATGAAAACGGTTACTGCAAAGGAACGGTTTAACCTAGAAGAACGAAATTTGGTGAGCCAAGTGGGATTCGTGTACTGATCATTACCTGCAAGTTTCATCAAGATTGGGTGAAAAAATGTTTGCTGAGATATCAGGAAACTTGTAGTTTTTAGGAGTTTGGCAAACCCTTTCAATGAAAGTGATTCTCGTCAGTCTCTGCTTGGGGCTACTTCAATATTACACAAACCATAGCGATAGAACTTGGAACTACATTATTGTGCCAAGTTTCAAAGGGCTAGCACAAACCGTGTTTGATTTAGAGTTCCAACTACATGTATCAAAATAGGAGAAAACAGAGTGAAACCTAAACATGAAAATGGTTACTGCAAAGGAACGGTTTAACCTAGAAGAACGAAATTTGGTGAGCCAAGTGGGATTGGTGTACTGATCATTACCTGACAGTATCATCAAGATTTGGTGAAAAAATGTTTGCTGAGATTTCAGGAAACTCGTAGTTTTTAGGAGCTTGGCAACCCCTTTCAATGAAAGTGATTCTCGTCAGTCTCAGCTTGGGGCTACTTCCATAGGACACAAACCATAGCGATAGAACTTGGAACTACATTATTGTGCCAAGTTTCAAAGAGCTAGCACAAACCGTCTTTGATTTAGAGTTCCAAATACATGTATCCATATAGGAGAAAACAGAGTGAAACCTAAACATGAAAACGGTTACTGCAAAGGAACGGTTTAAACTAGAAGAATGAAATTTGGTGAGCCAAGTGGGATTGGTGTACTGATCATTACCTGCAAGTATCATCAGGTTGGGTGAAAAAATGTTTGCTGAGATTTCAGGAAATTCCTAGTTTTTTGGAAGCTTGGAACCCCTTTCAATGAAAGTGATTCTCGTCAGTCTCTGCTTGGGGCTACTTCAATAGGACACAAACCATAGCGATAGAACTGGGAACTACATTATTGTGCCAAGTTTCAAAGAGCTCGCACAAACCGTGTTTGATTTAGAGTTCCAACTACATGTATCCATATAGGAGAAAACAGAGTGAAACCTAAACATGAAAACGGTTACTGCAATGGAACGGTTTAACCTAGAAGAATGAAATTTGGTGAGCCAAGTGGGATTGGTGTACTGATCATTACCTGCAAGTATCATCAGGTTGGGTGAAAAAATGTTTGCTGAGATTTCAGGAAACTCGTAGTTTTTAGGAGCTTGGCAACACCTTTCAATGAAAGTGATTCTCGTCAGTCTCTGCTTACGGCTACTTCCATAGGAAACAAACCATAGAGATAGAACTGGGAACTACATTATTGTGCCAGGTTTCAAAGAGCTAGCACAAACCATGTTTGATTTAGAGTTCCAACTACATGTATCCATATTGGAGAAAACAGAGTGAAACCTAAACATGAAAACGGTTACTGCAAAGGAACGGTTTAACCTAGAAGAACGAAATTTGGTGAGCCAAGTGGGATTGGTGTACTGATAATTACCTGCCAGTATCATCAAGATTGGGTGAAAAAATGTTTGCTGAGATTTCAGGAAACTCGTAGTTTTTTGGAAGCTTGGCAACCCCTTCCAATGAAAGTGATTCTCGTCAGTCTCTGCTTGGGGCTACTTCAATAGGACACAAACCATAGCGATAGAACTTGGAACTACATTATTGTGCCAAGTTTCAAAGAGCTAGCACAAACCGTGTTTGATTTAGAGTTCCAACTACATGTATCCATATAGGAGAAAACAGAGTGAAACCTAAACATGAAAACGGTTACTGCAAAGGAACGGTTTAACCTAGAAGAACGAAATTTGGTGAGCCTAGTGGAATTGGTGTACTGATCATTACGTGCAAGTATCATCAACATTGGGTGAAAAAATGTTTGCTGAGATTTCAGGAAACTTGTAATTTTTAGGAGTTTGGCAACCCCTTTCAATGAAAGTGATTCTCGTCAGTCTCTGCTTGGGGCTACTTCCATAGGACACAAACCATAGCGATAGAACTTGGAACTACATTATTGTGCCAAGTTTCAAAGAGCTAGCACAAACCGTGTTTGATTGAGAGTTCTAAGTACATGTATCCCTATAGGAGAAAACAGAGTGAAACCTAAACATGAAAACGGTTACTGCAAAGGAACGGTTTAACCTAGAAGAACGAAATTTGGTGAGCCAAGTGGGATTGCTGTACTGATCATTACCTGCAAGTATCATCAAGATTGGGTGAAAAAGTGTTTGCTGAGATTTCAGGAAACTCGTAGGTTTTTGGAAGCTTGGCAACCGCTTTCAATGAAAGTGATTCTCGTCAGTCTCTGCTTGGGGCTACTTCCATCGGACACAAACCATAGCGATAGAACTTGGAACTACATTATTGTGCCAAGTTTCAAAGAGCTAGCACAAACCGTGTTTTATTTAGAGTTCTAAGTACGTGTATCCCAATAGGAGAAAACAGAGTGAAACCTAAACATGAAAACGGTTACTGCAAAGGAACGGTTTAACCTAGAAGAACGAAATTTGGTGAGCCAGTGGGATTGCTGTACTGATCATTACCTGCAAGTATCATCAAGATTGGGTGAAAAAGTGTTTGCTGAGATTTCAGGAAACTCGTAGGTTTTTGGAAGCTTGGCAACCGCTTTCAATGAAAGTGATTCTCGTCAGTCTCTGCTTGGGGCTACTTCCATAGGACACAAACCATAGCGATAGAACTTGGAACTACATTATTGTGCCAAGTTTCAAAGAGCTAGCACAATCCGTGTTTTATTTAGAGTTCCAACTACATGTATCCATATAGGAGAAAACAGAGTGAAACCTAAACATGAAAACGGTTACTGCAAAGGAACGGTTTAACCTAGAAGAACGAAATTTGGTGAGCCAGGTGGGATTGGTGTACTGATCATTACCTGCAAGTTTCATCAAGATTGGGTGAAAAAATGTTTGCTGAGATTTCAGGAAACACGTAGTTTTTAGGAGCTTGGCAACCCCTTCCAATGAAAGTGATTCGCGTCAGTCTCTGCTTACTGCTACTTCCATAGGACACAAACCATAGCGATAGAACTTGGAACTACATTATTGTGCCATGTTTCAAAGGGCTAGCACAAACCGTGTTTGATTTAGAGTTCCAACTACATGTATCAAATAGGAGAAAACAGAGTGAAACCTAAACATGACAATGGTTACTGCAAAGGAACGGTTTAACCTAGAAGAACGAAATTTGGTGAGCCTAGTGGGATTGGTATACTGATCATTACCTGACAGTATCATCAAGATTTGGTGAAAAAATATTTGCTGAGATTTCAGGTAACTCGTAGTTTTTAGGAGCTTGGCAACCCCTTTCAATGAAAGTGATTCTCGTCAGTCTCTGCTTGGGGCTACTTCCATAGGACACAAACCATAGCGATAGAACTTGGAACTACATTATTGTGCCAAGTTTCAAAGAGCTAGCACAAACCGTGTTTGATTTAGAGTTCCAACTTCATCTATCCATATAGGAGAAAACAGAATGAAAACTAAACATGAAAACGGTTACTGCAAAGGAACGGTTTAACCTAGAAGAACGAAATTTGGTGAGCCAAGTGGGACTGGTGTACTGATCATTACCTGCAAGTATCATCAAGATTGGGTGAAAAAATGTTTGCTGAGATTTCAGGAAACTCGTAGTTTTTTGGAAGCTTGGCAACCCCTTCCAATGAATGTGATTCTCGTCAGTCTCTGCTTGGGGCTACTTCAATAGGACACAAACCATAGCGATAGAACTTGGAACTACATTATTGTGCCAAGTTTCAAAGAGCTAGCACAAACCGTGTTTGATTTAGTGTTCCAACTACATGTATCCATATAGGAGAAAACAGAGTGAAACCTAAACATGAAAACGGTTACTGCAAATGAACGGTTTAACCTAGAAGAACGAAATTTGGTGAGCCAAGTGGGATTGGTGTACTGATCATTACCTGCCAGTACCATCAAGATTGGGTGAAAAAATGTTTGCTGAGATTTCAGGAAATTCCTAGTTTTTTGGAAGCTTGGAACCCCTTTCAATGAAAGTGATTCTCGTCAGTCTCTGCTTGGGGCTACTTCAATAGGACACAAACCATAGTGATAGAACTTGGAACTACATTATTGTGCCAAGTTTCAAAGAGCTAGCACAAACCGTGTTTGATTTAGAGTTCCAACTACATGTATCCATATAGGAGAAAACAGAGTGAAACCTAAACATGAAAACGGTTACTGCAAAGGAACGGTTTAACCTAGAAGAACGAAATTTGGTGAGCCAGTTGGGATTGGTGTACTGATCATTACCTGCAAGTTTCATCAAGATTGGGTGAAAAAATGTTTGCTGAGATTTCAGGAAACACGTAGTTTTTAGGAGCTTGGCAACCCCTTCCAATGAAAGTGATTCTCGTCAGTCTCTGCTTACTGCTACTTCCATAGGACACAAACCATAGCGATAGAACTTGGAACTACATTATTGTACCAAGTTTCAAAGGGCTAGCACAAACCGTGTTTGATTTAGAGTTCCAACTACATGTATCAAAATAGGAGAAAACAGAGTGAAACCTAAACATGAAAATGGTTACTGCAAAGGAACGGTTTAACCTAGAAGAACGAAATTTGGTGAGCCAAGTGGGATTGGTGTACTGATCATTACCTGACATTATCATCAAGATTTGGTGAAAAAATGTTTGCTGAGATTTCAGGAAACTCGTAGTTTTTAGGAGCTTGGCAACCCCTTTCAATGAAAGTGATTCTCGTCAGTCTCAGCTTGGGGCTACTTCCATAGGACACAAACCATAGCGATAGAACTTGGAACTACATTATTGTGCCAAGTTTCAAAGAGCTAGCACAAACCGTGTTTGATTTAGAGTTCCAACTACATGTATCCATATAGGAGAAAACAGAGTGAAACCTAAACATGAAAACGGTTACTGCAAAGGAACGGTTTAACCTAGAAGAACGAAATTTGGTGAGCCAAGTGGGATTGGTGTACTGATCATTACCTGCAAGTTTCATCAAGACTGGGTGAAAAAATGTTTGCTGAGATTTCAGGAAACTTGTAGTTTTTAGGAGTTTGGCAACCCCTTTCAATGAAAGTGATTCTCGTCAGTCTCTGCTTGGGGCTACTTCAATAGGACACAAACCATAGCGATAGAACTTGGAACTACATTATTGTGCCAAGTTTCAAAGGGCTAGCACAAACCGTGTTTGATTTAGAGTTCCAACTACATGTATCCATATAGGAGAAAACGGAGTGAAACCTAAACATGAAAACGGTTACTGCAAAGGAACGGTTTAACCTAGAAGAACGAAATTTGGTGAGCCAAGTGGGATTGGTGTACTGATCATTACCTGCAAGTTTCATCAAGATTGGGTGAAAAAATGTTTGCTGAGATATCAGGAAACTTGTAGTTTTTAGGAGTTTGGCAACCCCTTTCAATGAAAGTGATTCTCGTCAGTCTCTGCTTGGGGCTACTTCAATATTACACAAAACATAGCGATAGAACTTGGAACTACATTATTGTGCCAAGTTTCCAAGGGGTAGCACAAACCGTGTTTGATTTAGAGTTCCAACTACATGTATCAAAATAGGAGAAAACAGAGTGAAACCTAAACATGAAAATGGTTACTGCAAAGGAACGGTTTAACCTAGAAGAACGAAATTTGGTGAGCCAAGTGGGATTGGTGTACTGATCATTACCTGACAGTATCATCAAGATTTGGTGAAAAAATGTTTGCTGAGATTTCAGGAAACTCGTAGTTTTTAGGAGCTTGGCAACACCTTTCAATGAAAGTGATTCTCGTCAGTCTCAGCTTGGGGCTACTTCCATAGGACACAAACCATAGCGATAGAACTTGGAACTACATTATTGTGCCAAGTTTCAAAGAGCTAGCACAAACCGTGTTTGATTTAGAGTTCCAACTACATGTATCCATATAGGAGAAAACAGAGTGAAACCTAAACATGAAAACGGTTACTGCAAAGGAACGGTTTAACCTAGAAGAACGAAATTTGGTGAGCCAAGTGGGATTGGTGTACTGATCATTACCTGCAAGTTTCATCAAGACTTGGTGAAAAAATGTTTGCTGAGATTTCAGGAAACTTGTAGTTTTTATGAGTTTGGCAACCCCTTTCAATGAAAGTGATTCTCGTCAGTCTCTGCTTGGGGCTACGTCAATAGGACACAAACCATAGCGATAGAACTTGGAACTACATTATTGTGCCAAGTTTCAAAGGGCTAGCACAAACCGTGTTTGATTTAGAGTTCCAACTACATGTATCAAAATAGGAGAAAACAGAGTGAAACCTAAACATGAAAACGGTTACTGCAAAGGAACGGTTTAACCTAGAAGAACGAAATTTGGTGAGCCAAGTGGGATTGGTGTACTGATCATTACCTGCCAGTACCATCAAGATTGGGTGAAAAAATGTTTGCTGAGATTTCAGGAAATTCCTAGTTTTTTGGAAGCTTGGAACCCCTTTCAATGAAAGTGATTCTCGTCAGTCTCTGCTTGGGGCTACTTCAATAGGACACAAACCATAGTGATAGAACTTGGAACTACATTATTGTGCCAAGTTTCAAAGAGCTAGCACAAACCGTGTTTGATTTAGAGTTCCAACTACATGTATCCATATAGGAGAAAACAGAGTGAAACCTAAACATGAAAACGGTTACTGCAAAGGAACGGTTTAACCTAGAAGAACGAAATTTGGTGAGCCAGTTGGGATTGGTGTACTGATCATTACCTGCAAGTTTCATCAAGATTGGGTGAAAAAATGTTTGCTGAGATTTCAGGAAACACGTAGTTTTTAGGAGCTTGGCAACCCCTTCCAATGAAAGTGATTCTCGTCAGTCTCTGCTTACTGCTACTTCCATAGGACACAAACCATAGCGATAGAACTTGGAACTACATTATTGTACCAAGTTTCAAAGGGCTAGCACAAACCGTGTTTGATTTAGAGTTCCAACTACATGTATCAAAATAGGAGAAAACAGAGTGAAACCTAAACATGAAAATGGTTACTGCAAAGGAACGGTTTAACCTAGAAGAACGAAATTTGGTGAGCCAAGTGGGATTGGTGTACTGATCATTACCTGACATTATCATCAAGATTTGGTGAAAAAATGTTTGCTGAGATTTCAGGAAACTCGTAGTTTTTAGGAGCTTGGCAACCCCTTTCAATGAAAGTGATTCTCGTCAGTCTCAGCTTGGGGCTACTTCCATAGGACACAAACCATAGCGATAGAACTTGGAACTACATTATTGTGCCAAGTTTCAAAGAGCTAGCACAAACCGTGTTTGATTTAGAGTTCCAACTACATGTATCCATATAGGAGAAAACAGAGTGAAACCTAAACATGAAAACGGTTACTGCAAAGGAACGGTTTAACCTAGAAGAACGAAATTTGGTGAGCCAAGTGGGATTGGTGTACTGATCATTACCTGCAAGTTTCATCAAGACTGGGTGAAAAAATGTTTGCTGAGATTTCAGGAAACTTGTAGTTTTTAGGAGTTTGGCAACCCCTTTCAATGAAAGTGATTCTCGTCAGTCTCTGCTTGGGGCTACTTCAATAGGACACAAACCATAGCGATAGAACTTGGAACTACATTATTGTGCCAAGTTTCAAAGGGCTAGCACAAACCGTGTTTGATTTAGAGTTCCAACTACATGTATCCATATAGGAGAAAACGGAGTGAAACCTAAACATGAAAACGGTTACTGCAAAGGAACGGTTTAACCTAGAAGAACGAAATTTGGTGAGCCAAGTGGGATTGGTGTACTGATCATTACCTGCAAGTTTCATCAAGATTGGGTGAAAAAATGTTTGCTGAGATATCAGGAAACTTGTAGTTTTTAGGAGTTTGGCAACCCCTTTCAATGAAAGTGATTCTCGTCAGTCTCTGCTTGGGGCTACTTCAATATTACACAAACCATAGCGATAGAACTTGGAACTACATTATTGTGCCAAGTTTCCAAGGGGTAGCACAAACCGTGTTTGATTTAGAGTTCCAACTACATGTATCAAAATAGGAGAAAACAGAGTGAAACCTAAACATGAAAATGGTTACTGCAAAGGAACGGTTTAACCTAGAAGAACGAAATTTGGTGAGCCAAGTGGGATTGGTGTACTGATCATTACCTGACAGTATCATCAAGATTTGGTGAAAAAATGTTTGCTGAGATTTCAGGAAACTCGTAGTTTTTAGGAGCTTGGCAACCCCTTTCAATGAAAGTGATTCTCGTCAGTCTCAGCTTGGGGCTACTTCCATAGGACACAAACCATAGCGATAGAACTTGGAACTACATTATTGTGCCAAGTTTCAAAGAGCTAGCACAAACCGTGTTTGATTTAGAGTTCCAACTACATGTATCCATATAGGAGAAAACAGAGTGAAACCTAAACATGAAAACGGTTACTGCAAAGGAACGGTTTAACCTAGAAGAACGAAATTTGGTGAGCCAAGTGGGATTGGTGTACTGATCATTACCTGCAAGTTTCATCAAGACTGGGTGAAAAAATGGTTGCTGAGATTTCAGGAAACTTGTAGTTTTTAGGAGTTTGGCAACCCCTTTCAATGAAAGTGATTCTCGTCAGTCTCTGCTTGGGGCTACTTCAATAGGACACAAACCATAGCGATAGAACTTGGAACTACATTATTGTGCCAAGTTTCAAAGGGCTAGCACAAACCGTGTTTGATTTAGAGTTCCAACTACATGTATCAAAATAGGAGAAAACAGAGTGAAACCTAAACATGAAAATGGTTACTGCAAAGGAACGGTTTAACCTAGAAGAACGAAATTTGGTGAGCCTAGTGGGATTGGTGTACTGATCATTACCTGACAGTATCATCAAGATTTGGTGAAAAAATGTTTGCTGAGATTTCAGGAAACTCGTAGTTTTTAGGAGCTTGGCAACCCCTTTCAATGAAAGTGATTCTCGTCAGTCTCAGCTTGGGGCTACTTCCATAGGACACAAACCATAGCGATAGAACTTGGAACTACATTATTGTGCCAAGCTTCAAAGAGCTAGCACAAACCGTGTTTGATTTAGAGTTCCAACTACATGTATCCATATAGGAGAAAACAGAGTGAAACCTAAACATGAAAACGGTTACTGCAAAGGAACGGTTTAACCTAGAAGAACGAAATTTGGTGAGCCAGGTGGGATTGGTGTACTGATCATTACCTACAAGTTTCATCAAGATTGGGTGAAAAAATGTTTGCTGAGATTTCAGGAAACACGTAGTTTTTAGGAGCTTGGCAACCTCTTCCAATGAAAGTGATTCGCGTCAGTCTCTGCTTACTGCTACTTCCATAGGACACAAACCATAGCGATAGAACTTGGAACTACATTATTGTGCCAAGTTTCAAAGAGCTAGCACAAACCGTGTTTGATTTAGAGTTCCAACTTCATCTATCCATATAGGGAAAACAGAATGAAACCTATACATGAAAACGGTTACTGCAAAGGAATGGTTTAACCTAGAAGAACGAAATTTGGTGAGCCAAGTGGGACTGGTGTACTGATCATTACCTGCAAGTATCATCAAGATTGGGTGAAAAAAATGTTTGTTGAGATTTCAGGAAACTCGTAGTTTTTTGGAAGCTTGGCAACCCCTTCCAATGAATGTGATTCTCGTCAGTCTCTGCTTGGGGCTACTTCAATAGGACACAAACCATAGCGATAGAACTTGGAACTACATTATTGTGCCAAGTTTCAAAGAGCTAGCACAAACCGTGTTTGATTTAGAGTTCCAACTACTTGTATCCATATAGGAGAAAACAGAGTGAAACCTAAACATGAAAACGGTTACTGCAAAGGAAAGGTGTAACCTAGAAGAACGAAATTTTTTGAGCCAAGTGGGATTGGTGTACTGATCATTACCTGCCAGTACCATCAAGATTGGGTGAAAAAATGTTTGCTGAGATTTCAGGAAATTCCTAGTTTTTTAGATGCTTGGAACCCCTTTCAATGAAAGTGATTCTCGTCAATCTCAGCTTGGGGCTACTTCCATAGGACACAAACCATAGCGATAGAACTTGGAACTACATTATTGTGCCAAGTTTCAAAGAGCTAGCACAAACCGTGTTTTATTTAGAGTTCTAAGTACATATATCCCTATAGGAGAAAACAGAGTGAAACCTAAACATGAAAACGGTTACTGCAAAGGAACGGTTTAACCTAGAAGAACGAAATTTGGTGAGCCAAGTGGGATTGGTGTACTGATCATTACCTGCCAGTATCATCAAGATTGGGTGAAAAAATATTTGCTGAGATTTCAGGAAATTCCTAGCTTTTTGGAAGCTTGGCAACCCCTTCCAATGAAAGTGATTCTCGTCAGTCTCTGCTTGGGGCTACTTCAATAGGACACAAACCATAGCGATAGAACTTGGAACTACATTATTGTGCCAAGTTTCAAAGAGCTAGCACAAACCGTGTTTGATTTAGAGTTCCAACTACATGTATCCATATAGGAGAAAACAGAGTGAAACCTAAACATGAAAACGGTTACTGCAAAGGAACGGTTTAACCTAGAAGAACGAAATTTTTTGAGCCAAGTGGGATTGGTGTACTGATCATTACCTGCCAGTACATCAAGGATTGGTTGAAAAAATGTTTGCTGAGATTTCAGGAAATTCCTAGTTTTTTGGAAGCTTGGAACCCCTTTCAATGAAAGTGATTCTCGTCAGTCTCTGCTTGGGGCTACTTCAATAGGACACAAACCATAGCGATAGAACTTGGAACTACATTATTGTGCCAAGTTTCAAGAGCTAGCACAAACCGTGTTTGATTTAGAGTTCCAACTACATGTATCCATATAGGAGAAAACAGAGTGAAACCTAAACATGAAAACGGTTACTGCAAAGGAAGGGTTTAACCTAGAAGAACGAAATTTGGTGAGCCAAGTGGGATTGGTGTACTGATCATTACCTGCAAGTTTCATCAAGATTGGGTGAAAAAATGTTTGCTGAGATTTCAGGAAACACGTAGTTTTTAGGAGCTTGGCAACCCCTTTCAATGAAAGTGATTCTCGTCAGTCTCTACTTACGGCTACTTCCATAGGACACAAACCATAGCGATACAACTTGGAACTGCATTATTGTGCCAAGTTTCAAAGGGCTAGCACAAACCGTGTTTGATTTAGTGTTCCAACTACATGTATCAAAATAGGAGAAAACAGAGTGAAACCTAAACATGAAAACGGTTACTGCAAAGGAACGGTTTAACCTAGAAGAATGAAATTTGGTGAGCCAAGTGGGATTGGTGTACTGATCATTACCTGCAAGTTTCATCAAGATTGGGTGAAAAAATGTTTGCTGAGATTTCAGGAAACTTGTAGTTTTTAGGAGTTTGGCAACCCCTTTCAATGAAAGTGATTCTCGTCAATCTCAGCTTGGGGCTACTTCCATAGGACACAAACCATAGCGATAGAACTTGGAACTACATTATTGTGCCAAGTTTCAAAGAGCTAGCACAAACCGTGTTTGATTTAGAGTTCCAACTACATCTATCCTTATTGGAGAAAACAGAGTGAAACCTAAACATGAAAACGGTTACTGCAAAGGAACGGTTTAACCTAGAAGAACGAAATTTGGTGAGCCAAGTGGGATTGGTGTACTGATCATTACCTGCCAGTATCATCAAGATTGGGTGAAAAAATATTTGCTGAGATTTCAGGAAATTCCTAGCTTTTTGGAAGCTTGGCAACCCCTTCCAATGAAAGTGATTCTCGTCAGTCTCTGCTTGGGGCTACTTCAATAGGACACAAACCATAGCGATAGAACTTGGAACTACATTATTGTGCCAAGTTTCAAAGAGCTAGCACAAACCGTGTTTGATTAGAGTTCCAACTACATGTATCCATATAGGAGAAAACAGAGTGAAACCTAAACATGAAAACGGTTACTGCAAAGGAACGGTTTAACCTAGAAGAACGAAATTTTTTGAGCCAAGTGGGATTGGTGTACTGATCATTACCTGCTAGTACCATCAAGATTGGGTGAAAAAATGTTTGCTGAGATTTCAGGAAATTCCTAGTTTTTTGGAAGCTTGGAACCCCTTTCAATGAAAGTGATTCTCGTCAGTCTCTGCTTGGGGCTACTTCAATAGGACACAAACCATAGCGATAGAACTTGGAACTACATTATTGTGCCAAGTTTCAAAGAGCTAGCACAAACCGTGTTTGATTTAGAGTTCCAACTACATGTATCCATATAGGAGAAAACAGAGTGAAACCTAAACATGAAAACGGTTACTGCAAAGGAAGGGTTTAACCTAGAAGAACGAAATTTGGTGAGCCAAGTGGGATTGGTGTACTGATCATTACCTGCAAGTTTCATCAAGATTGGGTGAAAAAATGTTTGCTGAGATTTCAGGAAACACGTAGTTTTTAGGAGCTTGGCAACCCCTTTCAATGAAAGTGATTCTCGTCAGTCTCTACTTACGGCTACTTCCATAGGACACAAACCATAGCGATACAACTTGGAACTGCATTATTGTGCCAAGTTTCAAAGGGCTAGCACAAACCATGTTTGATTTAGTGTTCCAACTACATGTATCAAAATAGGAGAAATAGAGTGAAACCTAAACATGAAAACGGTTACTGCAAAGGAACGGTTTAACCTAGAAGAACGAAATTTGGTGAGCCAAGTGGGATTGGTGTACTGATCATTACCTGCAAGTTTCATCAAGATTGGGTGAAAAATGTTTGCTGAGATTTCAGGAAACTCGTAATTTTTGGGAGCTTGGCAACCCCTTTCAATGAAAGTGATTCTCGTTAGTCTCAGCTTGGGGCTACTTCCATAGGACACAAACCATAGCGATAGAACTTGGAACTCCATTATTGTGCCAAGTTTCAAAGAGCTAGCACAAACCGTGTTTGATTTAGAGTTCCAACTACATGTATCCATATAGGAGAAAACAGACTGAAACCTAAACATTAAACGGTTACTGCAAAGGAACGGTTTAACCTAGAAGAACGAAATTTGGTGAGCCAAGTGGGAGTGGTGTACTGATCATTACCTGCCAGTACCATCAAGATTGGGTGAAAAAATGTTTGCTGAGATTTCAGGAAATTCCTAGTTTTTTGGAAGCTTGGAACCCCTTTCAATGAAAGTGATTCTCGTCAGTCTCTGCTTGGGGCTACTTCAATAGGACACAAACCATAGCGAAAGAACTTGGAACTACATTATTGTGCCCAGTTTCAAAGAGCTAGCACAAACCGTGTTTGATTTAGAGTTCCAACTACATGTATCCATATAGGAGAAAACAGAGTGAAACCTAAACATGAAAACGGTTACTGCAAAGGAACGGTTTAACCTAGAAGAACAAAATTTGGTGAGCCAAATGGGATTGGTGTACTGATCATTACCTGCAAGTTTCATCCAGATTGGTGAAAAAATGTTTGCTGAGATTTCAGGAAACACGTAGTTTTTAGAAGCTTGGCAACCCTTTCCAATGAAAGTGATTCTCGTCAGTCTCTGCTTACGGCTACTTCCATAGGACACAAACCATAGCGATAGAACTTGGAACTACATTATTGTGCCAAGTTTCAGAGGGCTAGCACAAACCGTGTTTGATTTAGAGTTCCAACTACATGTATCAAAATAGGAGAAAACAGAGTTAAACCTAAACATGAAAACGGTTACTGCAAAGGAACGGTTTAACCTAGAAGAACGAAATTATTGAGCCAAGTGGGACTGGTGTACTGATCATTACCTGCCAGTACCATCAATATTGGGTGAAAAAATGTTTGCTGAGATTTCAGGAAATTCCTAGTTTTTGGAAGCTTGGAACCCCTTTCAATGAAAGTGATTCTCGTCAGTCTCTGCTTGGAGCTACTTCAATAGGACACAAACCATAGCGATAGAACTTGGAACTACATTATTGTGCCAAGTTTCAAAGAGCTAGCACAAACCGTGTTTGATTTAGAGTTCCAAATACATGTATCCATATAGGAGAAAACAGAGTGAAACCTAAACATGAAAACGGTTACTGCAAAGGAACGGTTTAACCTAGAAGAACGAAATTTGGTGAGCCAAGTGGGATTGGTGTACTGATCATTACCTGCAAGTTTCATCAAGATTGGTGAAAAAATGTTTGCTGAGATTTCAGGAAACACTTAGTTTTTAGTAGCTTGGCAACCCCTTCCAAGGAAAGTGATTCTCGTCAGTCTCTGCTTGGGGCTACTTCAATATTACACAAACCATAGCGATAGAACTTGGAACTACATTATTGTTCCAAGTTTCAAAGAGCTAGCACAAACCGTGTTTGATTTAGAGTTCCAACTACATGTATCCATATAGGAGAAAACAGACTGAAACCTAAACATGTAAACGGTAACTGCAAAGGAACGGTTTAACCTAGAAGAACGAAATTTGGTGAGCCAAGTGGGATTGGTGTACTGATCATTACCTGCAAGTATCATCAAGATTGGGTGAAAAAATGTTTGCTGAGATTTCAGGAAACTTGTAGTTTTTAGGAGTTTGGCAACCCCTTTCAATGAAAGTGATTCTCGTCAGTCTCAGCTTGGGGCTACTTCCATAGGACACAAACCATAGCGATAGAACTTGGAACTACATTATTGTGCCAAGTTTCAAAGAGCTAGCACAAACCGTGTTTGTTTTAGAGTTCCAACTACATATATCCGTATAGGAGAAAACAGAGTGAAACCTAAACATGAAAACGGTTACTGCAAAGGAACGGTTTAACCTAGAAGAACGAAATTTGGTGAGCCAAGTGGGATTGGTGTACTGATCATTACCTGCCAGTATCATCAAAATTGGGTGAAAAAATATTTGCTGAGATTTCAGGAAATTCCTAGTTTTTTGGAAGCTTGGCAACCCCTTCCAATGAAAGTGATTCTCGTCAGTCTCTGCTTGGGGCTACTTCAATAGGACACAAACCATAGCGATAGAACTTGGAACTACATTATTGTGCCAAGTTTCAAAGAGCTAGCACAAACCGTGTTTGATTTAGAGTTCCAACTACATGTATCCATATAGGAGAAAACAGAGTGAAACCTAAACATGAAAACGGTTACTGCAAAGGAACGGTTTAACCTAGAAGAACGAAATTTTTTGAGCCAAGTGGGATTGGTGTACTGATCATTACCTGCTAGTACCATCAAGATTGGGTGAAAAAATGTTTGCTGAGATTTCAGGAAATTCCTAGTTTTTTGGAAGCTTGGAACCCCTTTCAGTGAAAGTGATTCTCGTCAGTCTCTGCTTGGGGCTACTTCAATAGGACACAAACCATAGCGATAGAACTTGGAACTACATTATTGTGCCAAGTTTCAAAGAGCTAGCACAAACCGTGTTTGATTTAGAGTTCCAACTACATGTATCCATATAGGAGAAAACAGAGTGAAACCTAAACATGAAAACGGTTACTGCAAAGGAACGGTTTAACCTAGAAGAACGAAATTTGGTGAGCCAAGTGGGATTGGTGTACTGATCATTACCTGCAAGTTTCATCCAGATTGGTGAAAAAATGTTTGCTGAGATTTCAGGAAACACGTAGTTTTTAGGAGCTTGGCAACCCTTTCCAATGAAAGTGATTCTCGTCAGTCTCTGCTTACGGCTACTTCCATAGGACACAAACCATAGCGATAGAACTTGGAACTACATTATTGTGCCAAGTTTCAAAGAGCTAGCACAAACCGTGTTTGATTTAGAGTTCCAACTACATGTATCCATATAGGAGAAAACAGAGTGAAACCTAAACATGAAAACGGTTACTGCAAAGGAACGGTTTAACCTAGAAGAACGAAATTTTTTGAGCCAAGTGGGATTGGTGTACTGATCATTACCTGCCAGTACCATCAAGATTGGGTGAAAAAATGTTTGCGGAGATTTCAGGAAATTCCTAGTTTTTTAGAAGCTTGGAACCCCTTTCAATGAAAGTGATTCTCGTCAGTCTCTGCTTGGGGCTACTTCAATAGGACACAAACCATAGCGATAGAACTTGGAACTACATTATTGTGCCAAGTTTCAAAGAGCTAGCACAAACCGTGTTTGATTTAGAGTTCCAACAACATGTATCCATATAGGAGAAAACAGAGTGAAACCTAAACATGAAAACGGTTACTGCAAAGGAAGGGTTTAACCTAGAAGAACGAAATTTGGTGAGCCAAGTGGGATTGGTGTACTGATCATTACCTGCAAGTTTCATCAAGATTGGGTGAAAAAATGTTTGCTGAGATTTCAGGAAACTTGTAGTTTTTAGGAGCTTGGCAACCCCTTTCAATGAAAGTGATTCTCGTCAGTCTCTACTTACGGCTACTTCCATAGGACACAAACCATAGCGATACAACTTGGAACTGCATTATTGTGCCAAGTTTCAAAGGGCTAGCACAAACCGTGTTTGATTTAGTGTTCCAACTACATGTATCAAAATAGGAGAAAACAGAGTGAAACCTAAACATGAAAACGGTTACTGCAAAGGAACGGTTTAACCTAGAAGAACGAAATTTGGTGAGCCAAGTGGGATTGGTGTACTGATCATTACCTGCAAGTTTCATCAAGATTGGGTGAAAAAATGTTTGCTGAGATTTCAGGAAACTTGTAGTTTTTAGGAGTTTGGCAACCCCTTTCAATGAAAGTGATTCTCGTCAGTCTCTGCTTGGGGCTATTTCAATAGGACACAAACCATAGCGATAGAACTTGGAACTACATTATTGTGCCAAGTTTCAAAGGGCTAGCACAAACCGGGTTTGATTTAGAGTTCCAACTACATGTATCAAAATAGGAGAAAACAGAGTGAAAACTAAACATGAAAACGGTTACTGCAAAGGAACGGTTTAACCTAGAAGAACGAAATTTGGTGAGCCTAGTGGGATTGCTGTACTGATCATTACCTGACAGTATCATCAAGATTTGGTGAAAAAATGTTTGCTGAGATTTCAGGAAACTCGGAATTTTTGGGAGCTTGGCAACCCCTTTCAATGAAAGTGATTCTCGTTAGTCTCAGCTTGGGGCTACTTCCATAGGACACAAACCATAGCGATAGAACTTGGAACTACATTATTGTGCCAAGTTTCAAAGAGCTAGCACAAACCGTGTTTGATTTAGAGTTCCAACTACATGTATCCATATAGGAGAAAACAGACTGAAACCTAAACATGAAACGGTTACTGCAAAGGAACGGTTTAACCTAGAAGAACGAAATTTGGTGAGCCAAGTGGGAGTAGTGTACTGATCATTTCCTGCCAGTACCATCAAGATTGGGTGAAAAAATGTTTGCTGAGATTTCAGGAAATTCCTAGTTTTTTGGAAGCTTGGAACCCCTTTCAATGAAAGTGATTCTCGTCAGTCTCTGCTTGGGGCTACTTCAATAGGACACAAACCATAGCGAAAGAACTTGGAACTACATTATTGTGCCAAGTTTCAAAGAGCTAGCACAAACCGTCCTTGATTTAGAGTTCCAACTACATGTATCCATATAGGAGAAAACAGAGTGAAACCTAAACATGAAAACGGTTCCTGCAAAGGAACGGTTTAACCTAGAAGAACGAAATTTGGTGAGCCAAGTGGGATTGGTGTACTGATCATTACCTGCAAGTTTCATCCAGATTGGTGAAAAAATGTTTGCTGAGATTTCAGGAAACACGTAGTTTTTAGGAGCTTGGCAACCCTTTCCAATGAAAGTGATTCTCGTCAGTCTCTGCTTACGGCTACTTCCATAGGACACAAACCATAGCGATAGAACTTGGAACTACATTATTGTGCCAAGTTTCAAAGGGCTAGCACAAACCGTGTTTGATTTAGAGTTCCAACTACATGTATCAAAATAGGAGAAAACAGAGTGAAACCTAAACATGAAAACGGTTACTGCAAAGGAACGGTTTAACCTAGAAAAACGAAATTTGGTGAGCCAAATGGGATTGGTGTACTGATCATTACCTGCAAGTATCATCAAGATTGGGTGAAAAAATGTTTGCTGAGATTTCAGGAAACTTGTAGTTTTTAGGAGTTTGGCAACCCCTTTCAATGAAAGTGATTCTCGTCAGTCTCAGCTTGGGGCTACTTCCATAGGACACAAACCATAGCGATAGAACTTGGAACTACATTATTGTGCCAAGTTTCAAAGAGCTAGCACAAACCGTGTTTGATTTAGAGTTCCAACTACATCTATCCGTATAGGAGAAAACAGAGTGAAACCTAAACATGAAAACGGTTACTGCAAAGGAACGGTTTAACCTAGAAGAACGAAATTTGGTGAGCCAAGTGGGATTGGTGTACTGATCATTACCTGCCAGTATCATCAAGATTGGGTGAAAAAATATTTGCTGAGATTTCAGGAAATTCCTAGTTTTTTGGAAGCTTGGCAACCCCTTCCAATGAAAGTGATTCTCGTCAGTCTCTGCTTGGGGCTACTTCAATAGGACACAAACCATAGCGATAGAACTTGGAACTACATTATTGTGCCAAGTTTCAAAGAGCTAGCACAAACCGTGTTTGATTTAGAGTTCCAACTACATGTATCCATATAGGAGAAAACAGAGTGAAACCTAAACATGAAAACGGTTACTGCAAAGGAACGGTTTAACCTAGAAGAACGAAATTTTTTGAGCCAAGTGGGATTGGTGTACTGATCATTACCTGCCAGTACCATCAAGATTGGGTGAAAAAATGTTTGCTGAGATTTCAGGAAATTCCTAGTTTTTTAGAAGCTTGGAACCCCTTTCAATGAAAGTGATTCTCGTCAGTCTCTGCTTGGGGCTACTTCAATAGGACACAAACCATAGCGATAGAACTTGGAACTACATTATTGTGCCAAGTTTCAAAGAGCTAGCACAAACCGTGTTTGATTTAGAGTTCCAACTACATGTATCCATATAGGAGAAAACAGAGTGAAACCTAAACATGAAAACGGTTACTGCAAAGGAAGGGTTTAACCTAGAAGAACGAAATTTGGTGAGCCAAGTGGGATTGGTGTACTGATCATTACCTGCAAGTTTCATCAAGATTGGGTGAAAAAATGTTTGCTGAGATTTCAGGAAACACGTAGTTTTTAGGAGCTTGGCAACCCCTTTCAATGAAAGTGATTCTCGTCAGTCTCTACTTACGGCTACTTCCATAGGACACAAACCATAGCGATAGAACTTGGAACTACATTATTGTGCCAAGTTTCAAAGAGCTAGCACAAACCGTGTTTGATTTAGAGTTCCAACTACATGTATCCATATAGGAGAAAACAGACTGAAACCTAAACATGAAACGGTTACTGCAAAGGAACGGTTTAACCTAGAAGAACGAAATTTGGTGAGCCAAGTGGGAGTGGTGTACTGATCATTACCTGCCAGTACCATCAAGATTGGGTGAAAAAATGTTTGCTGAGATTTCAGGAAATTCCTAGTTTTTTGGAAGCTTGGAACCCCTTTCAATGAAAGTGATTCTCGTCAGTCTCTGCTTGGGGCTACTTCAATAGGACACAAACCATAGCGAAAGAACTTGGAACTACATTATTGTGCCCAGTTTCAAAGAGCTAGCACAAACCGTGTTTGATTTAGAGTTCCAACTACATGTATCCATATAGGAGAAAACAGAGTGAAACCTAAACATGAAAACGGTTCCTGCAAAGGAACGGTTTAACCTAGAAGAACGAAATTTGGTGAGCCAAGTGGGATTGGTGTACTGATCATTACCTGCAAGTATCATCAAGATTGGTGAAAAAATGTTTGCTGAGATTTCAGGAAACACGTAGTTTTTAGGAGCTTGGCAACCCTTTCCAATGAAAGTGATTCTCGTCAGTCTCTGCTTACGGCTACTTCCATAGGACACAAACCATAGCGATAGAACTTGGAACTACATTATTGTGCCAAGTTTCAGAGGGCTAGCACAAACCGTGTTTGATTTAGAGTTCCAACTACATGTATCAAAATAGGAGAAAACAGAGTGAAACCTAAACATGAAAACGGTTACTGCAAAGGAACGGTTTAACCTAGAAGAACGAAATTATTGAGCCAAGTGGGACTGGTGTACTGATCATTACCTGCCAGTACCATCAATATTGGGTGAAAAAATGTTTGCTGAGATTTCAGGAAATTCCTAGTTTTTTGGAAGCTTGGAACCCCTTTCAATGAAAGTGATTCTCGTCAGTCTCTGCTTGGAGCTACTTCAATAGGACACAAACCATAGCGATAGAACTTGGAACTACATTATTGTGCCAAGTTTCAAAGAGCTAGAACAAACCGTGTTTGATTTAGAGTTCCAAATACATGTATCCATATAGGAGAAAACAGAGTGAAACCTAAACATGAAAACGGTTACTGCAAAGGAACGGTTTAACCTAGAAGAACGAAATTTGGTGAGCCAAGTGGGATTGGTGTACTGATCATTACCTGCAAGTTTCATCAAGATTGGTGAAAAAATGTTTGCTGAGATTTCAGGAAACACTTAGTTTTTAGGAGCTTGGCAACCCCTTCCAATGAAAGTGATTCTCGTCAGTCTCTGTTTGGGGCTACTTCAATATTACACAAACCATAGCGATAGAACTTGGAACTACATTATTGTTCCAAGTTTCAAAGAGCTAGCACAAACCGTGTTTGATTTAGAGTTCCAACTACATGTATCCATATAGGAGAAAACAGACTGAAACCTAAACATGAAAACGGTAACTGCAAAGGAACGGTTTAACCTAGAAGAACGAAATTTGGTGAGCCAAGTGGGATTGGTGTACTGATCATTACCTGCAAGTATCATCAAGATTGGGTGAAAAAATGTTTGCTGAGATTTCAGGAAACTTGTAGTTTTTAGGAGTTTGGCAACCCCTTTCAATGAAAGTGATTCTCGTCAGTCTCAGCTTGGGGCTACTTCCATAGGACACAAACCATAGCGATAGAACTTGGAACTACATTATTGTGCCAAGTTTCAAAGAGCTAGCACAAACCGTGTTTGATTTAGAGTTCCAACTACATCTATCCGTATAGGAGAAAACAGAGTGAAACCTAAACATGAAAACGGTTACTGCAAAGGAACGGTTTAACCTAGAAGAACGAAATTTGGTGAGCCAAGTGGGGTTGGTGTACTGATCATTACCTGCCAGTATCATCAAGATTGGGTGAAAAAATATTTGCTGAGATTTCAGGAAATTCCTAGTTTTTTGGAAGCTTGGCAACCCCTTCCAATGAAAGTGATTCTCGTCAGTCTCTGCTTGGGGCTACTTCAATAGGACACAAACCATAGCGATAGAACTTGGAACTACATTATTGTGCCAAGTTTCAAAGAGCTAGCACAAACCGTGTTTGATTTAGAGTTCCAACTACATGTATCCATATAGGAGAAAACAGAGTGAAACCTAAACATGAAAACGGTTACTGCAAAGGAACGGTTTAACCTAGAAGAACGAAATTTTTTGAGCCTAGTGGGATTGGTGTACTGATCATTACCTGCCAGTACCATCAAGATTGGGTGAAAAAATGTTTGCTGAGATTTCAGGAAATTCCTAGTTTTTTAGAAGCTTGGAACCCCTTTCAATGAAAGTGATTCTCGTCAGTCTCTGCTTGGGGCTACTTCAATAGGACACAAACCATAGCGATAGAACTTGGAACTACATTATTGTGCCAAGTTTCAAAGAGCTAGCACAAACCGTGTTTGATTTAGAGTTCCAACTACATGTATCCATATAGGAGAAAACAGAGTGAAACCTAAACATGAAAACGGTTACTGCAAAGGAAGGGTTTAACCTAGAAGAACGAAATTTGGTGAGCCAAGTGGGATTGGTGTACTGATCATTGCCTGCAAGTTTCATCAAGATTGGGTGAAAAAATGTTTGCTGAGATTTCAGGAAACACGTAGTTTTTAGGAGCTTGGCAACCCCTTTCAATGAAAGTGATTCTCGTCAGTCTCTACTTACGGCTACTTCCATAGGACACAAACCATAGCGATACAACTTGGAACTGCATTATTGTGCCAAGTTTCAAAGGGCTAGCACAAACCGGGTTTGATTTAGTGTTCCAACTACATGTATCAAAATAGGAGAAAACAGAGTGAAACCTAAACATGAAAACGGTTACTGCAAAGGAACGGTTTAACCTAGAAGAACGAAATTTGGTGAGCCAAGTGGGATTGGTGTACTGATCATTACCTGCAAGTTTCATCAAGATTGGGTGAAAAAATGTTTGCTGAGATTTCAGGAAACTTGTAGTTTTTAGGAGTTTGGCAACCCCTTTCAATGAAAGTGATTCTCGTCAGTCTCTGCTTGGGGCTACTTCAATAGGACACAAACCATAGCGATAGAACTTGGAACTACATTATTGTGCCAAGTTTCAAAGAGCTAGCACAAACCGTGTTTGATTTAGAGTTCCAACTACATGTATCCATATAGGAGAAAACAGAGTGAAACCTAAACATGAAAACGGTTACTGCAAAGGAACGGTTTAACCTAGAAGAACGAAATTTTTTGAGCCAAGTGGGATTGGTGTACTGATCATTACCTGCCAGTACCATCAAGATTGGGTGAAAAAATGTTTGCTGAGATTTCAGGAAATTCCTAGTTTTTTAGAAGCTTGGAACCCCTTTCAATGAAAGTGATTCTCGTCAGTCTCTGCTTGGGGCTACTTCAATAGGACACAAACCATAGCGATAGAACTTGGAACTACATTATTGTGCCAAGTTTCAAAGAGCTAGCACAAACCGTGTTTGATTTAGAGTTCCAACTACATGTATCCATATAGGAGAAAACAGAGTGAAACCTAAACATGAAAACGGTTACTGCAAAGGAAGGGTTTAACCTAGAAGAACGAAATTTGGTGAGCCAAGTGGGATTGGTGTACTGATCATTACCTGCAAGTTTCATCAAGATTGGGTGAAAAAATGTTTGCTGAGATTTCAGGAAACACGTAGTTTTTAGGAGCTTTGCAACCCCTTTCAATGAAAGTGATTCTCGTCAGTCTCTACTTACGGCTACTTCCATAGGACACAAACCATAGCGATACAACTTGGAACTGCATTATTGTGCCAAGTTTCAAAGGGCTAGCACAAACCGTGTTTGATTTAGTGTTCCAACTACATGTATCAAAATAGGAGAAAACAGAGTGAAACCTAAACATGAAAACGGTTACTGCAAAGGAACGGTTTAACCTAGAAGAACGAAATTTGGTGAGCCAAGTGGGATTGGTGTACTGATCATTACCTGCAAGTTTCATCAAGATTGGGTGAAAAAATGTTTGCTGAGATTTCAGGAAACTTGTAGTTTTTAGGAGTTTGGCAACCCCTTTCAATGAAAGTGATTCTCGTCAGTCTCTGCTTGGGGCTATTTCAATAGGACACAAACCATAGCGATAGAACTTGGAACTACATTATTGTGCCAAGTTTCAAAGGGCTAGCACAAACCGTGTTTGATTTAGAGTTCCAACTACATGTATCAAAATAGGAGAAAACAGAGTGAAACCTAAACATGAAAACGGTTACTGCAAAGGAACGGTTTAACCTAGAAGAACGAAATTTGGTGAGCCTAGTGGGATTGGTGTACTGATCATTACCTGACAGTATCATCAAGATTTGGTGAAAAAATGTTTGCTGAGATTTCAGGAAACTCGTAATTTTTGGGAGCTTGGCAACCCCTTTCAATGAAAGTGATTCTCGTTAGTCTCATCTTGGGGCTCCTTCCATAGGACACAAACCATAGCGATAGAACTTGGAACTACATTATTGTGCCAAGTTTCAAAGAGCTAGCACAAACCGTGTTTGATTTAGAGTTCCAACTACATGTATCCATATAGGAGAAAACAGACTGAAACCTAAACATGAAACGGTTACTGCAAAGGAACGGTTTAACCTAGAAGAACGAAATTTGGTGAGCCAAGTGGGAGTGGTGTACTGATCATTTCCTGCCAGTACCATCAAGATTGGGTGAAAAAATGTTTGCTGAGATTTCAGGAAATTCCTAGTTTTTTGGAAGCTTGGAACCCCTTTCAATGAAAGTGATTCTCGTCAGTCTCTGCTTGGGGCTACTTCAATAGGACACAAACCATAGCGAAAGAACTTGGAACTACATAATTGTGCCAAGTTTCAAAGAGCTAGCAGAAACCGTGTTTGATTTATAGTTCCAACTACATGTATCCATATAGGAGAAAACAGAGTAAAACCTAAACATGAAAACGGTTACTGCAAAGGAACGGTTTAACCTAGAAGAACGAAATTTGGTGAGCCAAGTGGGATTGGTGTACTGATCATTACCTGCCAGTATCATCAAGATTGGGTGAAAAAATGTTTGCTGAGATTTCAGGAAACTCATAGTTTTTGGAAGCTTGGCAACCCCTTCCAATGAAAATGATTCTCGTCAGTCTCTGCTTGGGGCTACTTCAATAGGACACAAACCATAGCGATAGAACTTGGAACTACATTATTGTGCCAAGTTTCAAAGAGCTAGCACAAACCGTGTTTGATTGAGAGTTCCAACTACATGTATCCATATAGGAGAAAACAGAGTGAAACCTAAACATGAAAACGGTTACTGCAAAGGAACGGTTTAACCTAGAAGAACGAAATTTGGTGAGCCAAGTGGGATTGGTGTACTGATCATTACCTGCAAGTATCATCAAGATTGGGTGAAAAAATGTTTGCTGAGATTTCAGGAAACTCGTAGTTTTTTGGAAGCTTGGCAACCTCTTCCAATGAATGTGATTCTCGTCAGTCTCTGCTTGGGGCTACTTCAATAGGACACAAACCATAGCGATAGAACTTGGAACTACATTATTGTGCCAAGTTTCAAAGGGCTAGCACAAACCGTGTTTGATTTAGAGTTCCAACTACATGTATCCATATAAGAGAAAACAGAGTGAAACCTAAACATGAAAACGGTTACTGCAAAGGAACGGTTTAACCTAGAAGAACGAAATTTGGTGAGCCAAGTGGGATTGGTGTACTGATCATTACCTGCCAGTACCATCAAGATTGGGTGAAAAAATGTTTGCTGAGATTTCAGGAAATTCCTAGTTTTTTGGAAGCTTGGAACCCCTTTCAATGAAAGTGATTCTCGTCAGTCTCTGCTTGGGGCTACTTCAATAGGACACAAACCATAGATATAGAACGTGGAACTACATTATTGTGCCAAGTTTCAAAGAGCTAGCACAAACCGTGTTGATTTAGAGTTCCAACTACATGTATCCATATAGGAGAAAACAGAGTGAAACCTAAACATGAAAACGGTTACTGCAAAGGAACGGTTTAACCTAGAAGAACGAAATTTGGTGAGCCAAGTGGGATTGGTGTACTGATCATTACCTGCAAGTATCATCAAGATTGGGTGAAAAAATGTTTGCTGAGATTTCAGGAAACTCGTAGTTTTTAGGAGCTTGGCAACACCTTTCAATGAAAGTGATTCTCGTCAGTCTCTGCTTACGGCTACTTCCATAGGACACAAACCATAGAAATAGAACTTGGAACTACATTATTGTGCCAAGTTTCAAAGGGCTAGCACAAACCGTGTTTGATTTAGAGTTATAACTACATGTAACAAAATAGGAGAAAACAGAGTGAATCCTAAACATGAAAATGGTTACTGCAAAGGAACGGTTTAACCTAGAAGAACGAAATTTGGTGAGCCTAGTGGGATTGGTGTACTGATCATTACCTGACAGTATCATCTAGATTTGTTGAAAAAGTGTTTGCTGAGATTTCAGGAAACACGTAGTTTTTAGGAGCTTGGCAACCCCTTTCAATGAAAGTGATTCTCGTCAGTCTCTGCTTGGGGCTACTTCCATAGGACACAAACCATAGCGATAGAACTTGGATCTACATTATTGTGCCAAGTTTCAAAGAGCTAGCACAAACCGTGTTTGATTTAGAGTTCCAACTACATGTATCCATATAGGAGAAAACAGAGTGAAACCTAAACATGAAAACGGTTACTGCAAAGGAACGGTTTAACCTAGAAGAACGAAATTTGGTGAGCCAAGTGGGATTGGTGTACTGATCATTACCTGCAAGTATCATCAAGATTGGGTGAAAAAATGTTTGCTGAGATTTCAGGAAACTAGTAGTTTTTAGGAGCTTGGCAACACCTTTCAATGAAAGTGATTCTCGTCAGTCTCTGCTTACGGCTACTTCCATAGGACACAAACCATAGAGATAGAACTGGGAACTACATAATTGTGCCAAGTTTCAAAGAGCTAGCAGAAACCGTGTTTGATTTATAGTTCCAACTACATGTATCCATA
>NW_027553014.1:0-48819 GCF_045843805.1 Urocitellus parryii
CAAATTTCGTTCTTCTAGGTTAAACCGTTCCTTTGCAGTAACCGTTTTCATGTTTAGGTTTCACTCTGTTTTCTCCTATACATGTAGTTGGAAATCTAAATCAAACACGGTTTGTGCTGGCTCTTTGAAACTTGGCACAATAATGTAGTTCCAAGTTCTATCGCTATGGTTTGTGTTCTATTGATGTAGCCCCAAGCAGAGACTGAGGAGAATCCCTTTCATAGAAAGGGGTTGCCAGGCTTCCAAAAAACTGCGAGTTTCCTGAAATCTCAGCAAACATTTTTTCACCCAATCTTGATAATACTTGCAGGTAGTGATCAGTAAACCAATCCTACTTGGCTCACCAAATTTCGTTCTTCTAGGTTAAACCGTTCCTTTGCAGTAACCGTTTTCATGTTTATGTTTCACTCTGTTATCTCCTATATGGATACATGTAGTTATAACTCTATATCAAACACGATTTGTGCTAGCTCTTTGAAACTTATCACAATAATGTAGTTCCAAGTTCTATCGCTATGGTTTGTGTGCTATTGAAGTAGCCCCAAGCAGAGACTGACGAGAATCACTTTCATAGAAAGGGGTTGCCAGGCTTCCAAAAAACTGCGAGTTTCCTGAAATCTCAGCAAACATTTTTTCACCCAATCTTGATGATACTTGCAGGTAGTGATCAGTACACGAATCTCACTTGGCTCACTAAATTTCGTTCTTCTAGGTTAAACCGTTCCTTTGCAGTAACCGTTTTCATGTTTAGGTTTCACTCTGTTTTCTCCTATATGGATACATGTAGTTGGAACTCTAAATCAAACACGGTTTGTGCTAGCTCTTTGTAACTTGGCACAATAATGTAGTTCCAAGTTCTATCTCTATGGTTTGTGTGCTATTGAAGTTGCCCCAAGCAGAGACTTACGAGAGTCCCTTTCATTGAAAGGGGTTGCCAAGCTTCCAAAAAACTACGAGTTTCCTGAAATCTCAGCAAACATTTTTTCAACCAATCTTGATGATATTTGCAGGTAGTGATCAGTACACAAATCTCACTTGGCTCACTAAATTTCGTTCTTCTAGGTTAAACCGTTCCTTTGCAGTAACCGTTTTCATGTTTAGTTTTCACTCTGTTTTCTCCTATATGGATACAGGTAGTTGGAACTCTAAATCAAACACGGTTTGTTCTAGCTCTTTGAAACTTGGCACAATAATGTAGTTCCAAGTTCTATCGCTATGGTTTGTGTGCTATTGAAGTAGCCCCAAGCAGAGACTGACGAGAGTCCCTTTCATTGAAAGGGGTTGCCAAGCTTCCAAAAAACTACGAGTTTCCTGAAATCTCAGCAAACATTTTTTCACCCAATCTTGATGATACTTCCATTTAATGATCAGTACACCAATCCTACTTGGCTCACCAAATTTCGTTCTTCTAGGTTAAACCGTTCCTTTGCAGTAACCGTTTTCATGTTTAGGTTTCACTCTGTTTTCTCCTATATGGATACATGTAGTTGGAACTCTAAATCAAACACGGTTTGTGCTAGCTCTTTGAAACTTGGCACAATAATGTAGTTCCAAGTTCTATCGCTATGGGTTGTGTGCTATTGACGTAGCCCCAAGCAGAGACTGACGAGAATCCCTTTCATAGAAAGGGGTTGCCAGGCTTCCAAAAAACTGCGAGTTTCCTGAAATCTCAGCAAACATTTTTTCACCCAATCTTGATAATACTTGCAGGTAGTGATCAGGAAACCAATCCTACTTGGCTCACCAAATTTCGTTCTTCTAGGTTAAACCGTTCCTTTGCAGTAACCGTTTTCATGTTTAGGTTTCACTCTGTTTTCTCCTATACATGTAGTTGGAAATCTAAATCAAACACGGTTTGTGCTGGCTCTTTGAAACTTGGCACAATAATGTAGTTCCAAGTTCTATCGCTATGGTTTGTGTTCTATTGAAGTAGCCCCAAGCAGAGACTGACGAGAATCCCTTTCATAGAAAGGGGTTGCCAGGCTTCCAAAAAACTGCGAGTTTCCTGAAATCTCAGCAAACATTTTTTCACCCAATCTTGATAATACTTGCAGGTAGTGATCAGTAAACCAATCCTACTTGGCTCACCAAATTTCGTTCTTCTAGGTTAAACCGTTCCTTTGCAGTAACCGTTTTCATGTTTAGGTTTCACTCTGTTTTCTCCTATACAAGTAGTTGGAAATCTAAATCAAACACGGTTTGTGCTGGCTCTTTGAAACTTGGCACAATAATGTAGTTCCAAGTTCTATCGCTATGGTTTGTGTTCTATTGAAGTAGCCCCAAGCAGAGACTGACGAGAATCCCTTTCATAGAAAGGGGTTGCCAAGCTTCCAAAAAACTACGATTTTCCTGAAATCTCAGCAAACATTTTTTCACCCAATCTTCATGATACTTGCAGGTAGTGATCAGTACACGAATCTCACTTGGCTCACTAAATTTCGTTCTTCTAGGTTAAACCGTTCCTTTGCAGTAACCGTTTTCATGTTTAGGTTTCACTCTGTTTTCTCCTTCATGGATACATGTAGTTGGAACTCTAAATCAAACACGGTTTGTGCTAGCTCTTTGTAACTTGGCACAATAATGTAGTTCCAAGTTCTATCGCTATGGTTTGTGTGCTATTGAAGTAGCCCCAAGCAGAGACTGACGAGAATCCCTTACATAGAAAGGGGTTGCCAGGCTTCCAAAAAACTGCGAGTTTCCTGAAATCTCAGCAAACATTTTTTCACCCAATCTTGATGATACTTCCATTTAATGATCAGTACACCAATCCCACTTGGCTCACCAAATTTCGTTTTTCTAGGTTAAACCGTTCCTTTGCAGTAACCGTTTTTATGTTTAGGTTTCACTCTGTTTTCTCCTATATGGATACATGTAGTTGGAAATCTAAATCAAACACGGTTTGTGCTAGCTCTTTGAAACTTGGCACAATAATGTAGTTCCAAGTTCTATCGCTATGGTTTGTGTGCTATTGAAGTAGCCCCAAGCAGAGACTGACGAGAATCCCTTTCATTGAAAGGGGTTGGAGGCTTCCAAAAAACTGCGAGTTTCCTGAAATCTCAGCAAACATTTTTTCACCCAATCTTGATGATACTTCCATTTAATGATCAGTACACCAATCCCACTTGGCTCACCAAATTTCGTTCTACTAGGTTAAACCGTTCCTTTGCAGTAACCGTTTTCATGCTTAGGTTTCACTCTCTTTTCTCCTATATGGATACATGTAGTTGGAACTCTAAATCAAACACGGTTTGTGCTAGCTCTTTGAAACGTGTCACAATAATGTAGTTCCAAGTTCTATCGCTATGGTTTGTGTGCTATTGAAGTAGCCCCAAGCAGAGACTGATGAGAATCACTTTCATTGAAAGGGGTTGCCAGGCTTCCAAAAAACTGCGAGTTTCCTGAAATCTCAGCAAACATTTTTTCACCCAATCTTGATGATACTTGCAGGTAGTGATCAGTACACGTATCTCACTTGGCTCACTAAATTTCGTTCTTCTAGGTTAAACCGTTCCTTTGCAGTAACCGTTTTCATGTTTAGGTTTCACTCTGTTTTCTCCTATATGGATACATGTATTTGGAACTCTAAATCAAACACGGTTTGTGCTAGCTCTTTGAAGCTTGGCACAATAATGTAGTTCCAAGTTCTATCGCTATGGTTTGTGTGCTATTGAAGTAGCCCGAAGCAGAGACTGACGAGAATCACTTTCATTGAAAGGGGTTGCCAGGATTCCAAAAAACTGCGAGTTTCCTGAAATCTCAGCAAACCTTTTTTCACCCAGTCTTGATGATACTTCCATTTAATGATCAGTACACCAATCCCACTTGGCTCACCAAATTTCGTTCTTCTAGGTTAAACCGTTCCTTTGCAGTAACCGTTTTCATGTTTAGGTTTCACTCTGTTTTCTCCTATATGGATACATGTAGTTGGAACTCTAAATCAAACACGGTTTGTGCTAGCTCTTTGAAGCTTGGCACAATAATGTAGTTCCAAGTTCTATCGCTATGGTTTGTGTGCTATTGAAGTAGCCCAAAGCAGAGACTGACGAGAATCACTTTCATTGAAAGGGGTTGCCAGGATTCCAAAAAACTGCGAGTTTCCTGAAATCTCAGCAAACATTATTTCACCCAGTCTTGATGATACTTCCATTTAATGATCAGTACACCAATCCCACTTGGCTCACCAAATTTCGTTCTTCTAGGTTAAACCGTTCCTTTGCAGTAACCGTTTTCATGTTTAGGTTTCACTCTGTTTTCTCCTATATGGATACATGTAGTTGGAACTCTAAATCAAACACGGTTTGTGCTAGCTCTTTGAAACTTGGCAAAATAATGTAGTTCCCAGTTCTATCGCTATGGTTTGTGTGCTATTGAAGTAGCCCCAAGCAGCGACTGACGAGAATCCCTTTCATTGAAAGGGGTTGCCAAGCTTCCAAAAAAACTACGAGTTTCCTAAAATCTCAGCAAACATTTTTTCACCCAATCTTGATGATACTTCCATTTAATGATCAGTACACCAATCCCACTTGGCTCACCAAATTTCGTTCTTCTAGGTTAAACCGTTCCTTTGCAGTAACCGTTTTCATGTTTAGATTACACTCTGTTTTCTCCTATATGGATACATGTAGTTGGAACTCTAAATCAAACACGGTTTGTGCTAGCTCTTTGAAACTTGGCACAATAATGTAGTTCCAAGTTCTATCGCTATGGTTTGTGTGCTATTGAAGTAGCCCCAAGCAGAGACTGACGAGAATCCCTTTCATAGAAAGGGGTTGCCAGGCTTCCAAAAAACTGCGAGTTTCCTGAAATCTCAGCAAACATTTTTTCACCCAATCTTGATAATACTTGCAGGTAGTGATCAGTAAACCAATCCTACTTGGCTCACCAAATTTCGTTCTTCTAGGTTAAACCGTTCCTTTGCAGTAACCGTTTTCATGTTTAGGTTTCACTCTGTTTTCTCCTATATGGATACATGTAGTTGGAAATCTAAATCAAACACGGTTTGTGCTAGCTCTTTGAAACTTGGCACAATAATGTAGTTCCAAGTTCTATCGCTATGGTTTGTGTGCTATTGAAGTAGCCCCAAGCAGAGACTGACGAGAATCCCTTTCATTGAAAGGGGTTGGAGGCTTCCAAAAAACTGCGAGTTTCCTGAAATCTCAGCAAACATTTTTTCACCCAATCTTGATTATACTTCCATTTAATGATCAGTACACCAATCCCACTTGGCTCACCAAATTTCCTTCTACTAGGTTAAACCGTTCCTTTGCAGTAACCGTTTTCATGTTTAGGTTTCACTCTGTTTTCTCCTTCATGGATACATGTAGTTTGAACTCAAAATCAAACACGGTTTGTGCTAGCTCTTTGAAACTTGGCACAATAATGTAGTTCCAAGTTCTATCGCTATGGTTTGTGTGCTTTTGAAGTAGCCCCAAGCAGAGACTGACGAGAATCACTTTCATTGAAAGGGGTTGCCAAGCTTTCAAAAACTACGAGTTTCCTGAAATCTCAGCAAATATTTTTTCACCCAATCTTGATGATACTTCCATTTAATGATCAGTACACCAATCCTACTTGGCTCAGCAAATTTCGTTCTTCTAGGTTAAACCGTTCCTTTGCAGTAACCGTTTTCATGTTTAGGTTTCACTCTGTTTTCTCCTATATGGATACATGTAGTTGGAAATCTAAATCAAACACGGTTTGTGCTAGCTCTTTGAAACTTGGCACAATAATGTAGTTCCAAGTTCTATCGCTATGGTTTGTGTTCTATTGAAGTAGCCCCAAGCAGAGACTGACGAGAATCCCTTTCATTGAAAGGGGTTGCCAGACTTCCAAAAAACTGCGAGTTTCCTGAAATCTCAGCAAACATTTTTTCACCCAATCTTGTTGATACTTGCAGGTCGTCATCAGTACACGAATCTCACTTGGCTCACTAAATTTCGTTCTTCTAGGTTAAACCGTTCCTTTGCAGTAACCGTTTTTATGTTTAGGTTTCACTCTGTTTTCTCCTATATGGATACATGTAGTTGGAAATCTAAATCAAACACGGTTTGTGCTAGCTCTTTGAAACTTGGCACAATAATGTAGTTCCAAGTTCTATCGCTATGGTTTGTGTGCTATTGAAGTAGCCCCAAGCAGAGACTGACGAGAATCCCTTTCATTGAAAGGGGTTGGAGGCTTCCAAAAAACTGCGAGTTTCCTGAAATCTCAGCAAACATTTTTTCACCCAATCTTGATGATACTTCCATTTAATGATCAGTACACCAATCCCACTTGGCTCAACAAATTTCGTTCTTTTAGGTTAAACCGTTCCTTTAGAGTAACCGTTTTCATGTTTAGATTTCACTCTGTTTTCTCATATATGGATACATGTATTTGGAACTCTAAATCAAACACGGTTTGTGCTAGCTCTTTGAAACTTGGCACAATAATGTAGTTCCAAGTTCTATCGCTATGGTTTTTGTGCTATTGAAGTAGCCCCAAGCAGAGACTGACGAGAATCCCTTTCATAGAAAGGGGTTGCCAGGCTTCCAAAAAACTGCGAGTTTCCTGAAATCTCAGCAAACATTTTTTCACCCAATCTTCATGATACTTGCAGGTAGTGATCAGTACACGAATCTCACTTGGCTCACTAAATTTCGTTCTTCTAGGTTAAACCGTTCCTTTGCAGTAACCGTTTTCATGTTTAGGTTTCACTCTGTTTTCTCCTTCATGGATACATGTAGTTGGAACTCAAAATCAAACACGGTTTGTGCTAGCTCTTTGAAACTGCCACAATAATGTAGTTCCAAGTTCTATCGCTATGGTTTGTGTGCTATTGAAGTAGCCCCACGCAGAGACTGACGAGAATCACTTTCATTGAAAGGGGTTGCCAGGCTTCCAAAAAACTGCGAGTTTCCTGAAATCTCAGCAAACATTTTTTCACCCAATCTTGATGATACTTCCACTTAATGATCAGTACACCAATCCCACTTGGCTCACCAAATTTCGTTCTTCTAGGTTAACCCGTTCCTTTGCAGTAACCGTTTTCATGTTTAGGTTTCACTCTGTTTTCTCCTTCATGGATACATGTAGTTGGAACTCTAAATCAAACACGGTTTGTGCTAGCTCTTTGAAACTTGGCACAATAATGTAGTTCCAAGTTCTATCGCTATGGTTTGTGTGCTATTGAAGTAGCCCCAAGCAGAGACTGACGAGAATCCCTTTCATTGAAAGGGGTTGCCAAGCTTCCAAAAAACTACGAGTTTCCTGAAATCTCAGCAAATATTTTTTCACCCAAACTTGATGATACTTGCAGGTAGTGATCAGTACATGAATCTCACTTGGCTCACTAAATTTCGTTCTTCTAGGTTAAACCGTTCCTTTGCAGTAACCGTTTTCATGTTTAGGTTTCACTCTGTTTTCTCCTATATGGATACATGTAGTTGGAACTCTAAATCAAACACGGTTTGTGCTAGCTCTTTGTAACTTGGCACAATAATGTAGTTCCAAGTTCTATCTCTATGGTTTGTGTGCTATTGAAGTTGCCCCAAGCAGAGACTTACGAGAGTCCCTTTCATTGAAAGGGGTTGCCAAGCTTCCAAAAAACTACGAGTTTCCTGAAATCTCAGCAAACATTTTTTCAACCAATCTTGATGATATTTGCAGGTAGTGATCAGTACACAAATCTCACTTGGCTCACTAAATTTCGTTCTTCTAGGTTAAACCGTTCCTTTGCAGTAACCGTTTTCATGTTTAGTTTTCACTCTGTTTTCTCCTATATGGATACAGGTAGTTGGAACTCTAAATCAAACACGGTTTGTTCTAGCTCTTTGAAACTTTGCACAATAATGTAGTTCCAAGTTCTATCGCTATGGTTTGTGTGCTATTGAAGTAGCCCCCAGCAGAGACTGACGAGAGTCCCTTTCATAGAAAGGGGTTGCCAAGCTTCCAAAAACTACGAGTTTCCTGAAATCTCAGCAAACATTTTTTCACCCAATCTTGATGATACTTCCATTTAATGATCAGTACACCAATCCTACTTGGCTCACCAAATTTCGTTCTTCTAGGTTAAACCGTTCCTTTGCAGTAACCGTTTTCATGTTTAGGTTTCACTCTGTTTTCTCCTATATGGATACATGTAGTTGGAACTCTAAATCAAACACGGTTTGTGCTAGCTCTTTGAAGCTTGGCACAATAATGTAGTTCCAAGTTCTATCGCTATGGTTTGTGTGCTATTGAAGTAGCCCGAAGCAGAGACTGACGAGAATCACTTTCATTGAAAGGGGTTGCCAGGATTCCAAAAAACTGCGAGTTTCCTGAAATCTCAGCAAACATTATTTCACCCAGTCTTGATGATACTTCCATTTAATGATCAGTACACCAATCCCACTTGGCTCACCAAATTTCGTTCTTCTAGGTTAAACCGTTCCTTTGCAGTAACCGTTTTCATGTTTAGGTTTCACTCTGTTTTCTCCTATATGGATACATGTAGTTGGAACTCTAAATCAAACACGGTTTGTGCTAGCTCTTTGAAACTTGGCAAAATAATGTAGTTCCCAGTTCTATCGCTATGGTTTGTGTGCTATTGAAGTAGCCCCAAGCAGCGACTGACGAGAATCCCTTTCATTGAAAGGGGTTGCCAAGCTTCCAAAAAAACTACGAGTTTCCTAAAATCTCAGCAAACATTTTTTCACCCAATCTTGATGATACTTCCATTTAATGATCAGTACACCAATCCCACTTGGCTCACCAAATTTCGTTCTTCTAGGTTAAACCGTTCCTTTGCAGTAACCGTTTTCATGTTTAGATTACACTCTGTTTTCTCCTATATGGATACATGTAGTTGGAACTCTAAATCAAACACGGTTTGTGCTAGCTCTTTGAAACTTGGCACAATAATGTAGTTCCAAGTTCTATCGCTATGGTTTGTGTGCTATTGAAGTAGCCCCAAGCAGAGACTGACGAGAGTCCCTTTCATAGAAAGGGGTTGCCAGGCTTCCAAAAAACTGCGAGTTTCCTGAAATCTCAGCAAACATTTTTTCACCCAATCTTGATAATACTTGCAGGTAGTGATCAGGAAACCAATCCTACTTGGCTCACCAAATTTCGTTCTTCTAGGTTAAACCGTTCCTTTGCAGTAACCGTTTTCATGTTTAGGTTTCACTCTGTTTTCTCCTATATGGATACATGTAGTTGGAAATCTAAATCAAACACGGTTTGTGCTAGCTCTTTGAAACTTGGCACAATAATGTAGTTCCAAGTTCTATCGCTATGGTTTGTGTGCTATTGAAGTAGCCCCAAGCAGAGACTGACGAGAATCCCTTTCATTGAAAGGGGTTGGAGGCTTCCAAAAAACTGCGAGTTTCCTGAAATCTCAGCAAACATTTTTTCACCCAATCTTGATTATACTTCCATTTAATGATCAGTACACCAATCCCACTTGGCTCACCAAATTTCCTTCTACTAGGTTAAACCGTTCCTTTGCAGTAACCGTTTTCATGTTTAGGTTTCACTCTGTTTTCTCCTTCATGGATACATGTAGTTTGAACTCAAAATCAAACACGGTTTGTGCTAGCTCTTTGAAACTTGGCACAATAATGTAGTTCCAAGTTCTATCGCTATGGTTTGTGTGCTTTTGAAGTAGCCCCAAGCAGAGACTGACGAGAATCACTTTCATTGAAAGGGGTTGCCAAGCTTTCAAAAAACTACGAGTTTCCTGAAATCTCAGCAAATATTTTTTCACCCAATCTTGATGATACTTCCATTTAATGATCAGTACACCAATCCTACTTGGCTCAGCAAATTTCATTCTTCTAGGTTAAACCGTTCCTTTGCAGTAACCGTTTTCATGTTTAGGTTTCATTCTGTTTTCTCCTATATGGATACATGTAGTTGGAAATCTAAATCAAACACGGTTTGTGCTAGCTCTTTGAAAACTTGGCACAATAATGTAGTTCCAAGTTCTATCGCTATGGTTTGTGTTCTATTGAAGTAGCCCCAAGCAGAGACTGACGAGAATCCCTTTCATTGAAAGGGGTTGCCAGACTTCCAAAAAACTGCGAGTTTCCTGAAATCTCAGCAAACATTTTTTCACCCAATCTTGTTGATACTTGCAGGTCGTCATCAGTACACGAATCTCACTTGGCTCACTAAATTTCGTTCTTCTAGGTTAAACCGTTCCTTTGCAGTAACCGTTTTTATGTTTAGGTTTCACTCTGTTTTCTCCTATATGGATACATGTAGTTGGAAATCTAAATCAAACACGGTTTGTGCTAGCTCTTTGAAACTTGGCACAATAATGTAGTTCCAAGTTCTATCGCTATGGTTTGTGTGCTATTGAAGTAGCCCCAAGCAGAGACTGATGAGAATCCCTTTCATTGAAAGGGGTTGGAGGCTTCCAAAAAACTGCGAGTTTCCTGAAATCTCAGCAAACATTTTTTCACCCAATCTTGATGATACTTCCATTTAATGATCAGTACACCAATCCCACTTGGCTCAACAAATTTCGTTCTTTTAGGTTAAACCGTTCCTTTAGAGTAACCGTTTTCATGTTTAGATTTCACTCTGTTTTCTCATATATGGATACATGTATTTGGAACTCTAAATCAAACACGGTTTGTGCTAGCTCTTTGAAACTTGGCACAATAATGTAGTTCCAAGTTCTATCGCTATGGTTTTTGTGCTATTGAAGTAGCCCCAAGCAGAGACTGACGAGAATCCCTTTCATAGAAAGGGGTTGCCAGGCTTCCAAAAAACTGCGAGTTTCCTGAAATCTCAGCAAACATTTTTTCACCCAATCTTCATGATACTTGCAGGTAGTGATCAGTACACGAATCTCACTTGGCTCACTAAATTTCGTTCTTCTAGGTTAAACCGTTCCTTTGCAGTAACCGTTTTCATGTTTAGGTTTCACTCTGTTTTCTCCTTCATGGATACATGTAGTTGGAACTCAAAATCAAACACGGTTTGTGCTAGCTCTTTGAAACTGCCACAATAATGTAGTTCCAAGTTCTATCGCTATGGTTTGTGTGCTATTGAAGTAGCCCCACGCAGAGACTGACGAGAATCACTTTCATTGAAAGGGGTTGCCAGGCTTCCAAAAAACTGCGAGTTTCCTGAAATCTCAGCAAACATTTTTTCACCCAATCTTGATGATACTTCCACTTAATGATCAGTACACCAATCCCACTTGGCTCACCAAATTTCGTTCTTCTAGGTTAACCCGTTCCTTTGCAGTAACCGTTTTCATGTTTAGGTTTCACTCTGTTTTCTCCTATATGGATACATGTAGTTGGAACTCTAAATCAAACACGGTTTGTGCTAGCTCTTTGAAACTTGGCACAATAATGTAGTTCCAAGTTCTGTCGCTATGTTTTGTGTGCTATTGAAGTAGCCCCAAGCAGAGACTGACGAGAATCCCTTTCATTGAAAGGGGTTGCCAGGCTTCCAAAAAACTACGAGTTTCCTGAAATCTCAGCAAACATTTTTTCACCCAATCTTGATGATACTTCCATTTAATGATCAGTAAACCAATCCTACTTGGCTCAGCAAATTTTGTTCTTCTAGGTAAAACCGTTCCTTTGCAGTAACCGTTTTCATGTTTAGGTTTCACTCTGTTTTCTCCTATATGGATACATGTAGTTGGAAATCTAAATCAAACACGGTTTGTGCTAGCTCTTTGAAACTTGGCACAATAATGTAGTTCCAAGTTCTATCGCTATGGTTTGTGTTCTATTGAAGTAGCCCCAAGCAGAGACTGACGAGAATCCCTTTCATTGAAAGGGGTTGCCAGGCTTCTAAAAAACTGCGAGTTTCCTGAAATCTCAGCAAACATTTTTTCACCCAATCTTGTTGATACTTGAAGGTCGTCATCAGTACACGAATCTCACTTGGCTCACTAAATTTCGTTCTTCTAGGTTAAACCGTTCCTTTGCAGTAACCGTTTTTATGTTTAGGTTTCACTCTGTTTTCTCCTATATAGATACATGTAGTTGGAAATCTAAATCAAACACGGTTTGTGCTAGCTCTTTGAAACTTGGCACAATAATGTAGTTCCAAGTTCTATCGCTATGGTTTCTGTGCTATTGAAGTAGCCCCAAGCAGAGACTGACGAGAATCACTTTCTTTGAAAGGGGTTGCCAGGCTTCCAAAAAACTGCGAGTTTCCTGAAATCTCAGCAAACAATTTTTCACCCAATCTTGATGATACTTCCATTTAATGATCAGTACACCAATCCCACTTGGCTCACCAAATTTCGTTCTTCTAGGTTAACCCGTTCCTTTGCAGTAACCGTTTTCATGTTTAGGTTTCACTCTGTTTTCTCCTATATGGATACATGTAGTTGGAACTCTAAATCAAACACGGTTTGTGCTACCTCTTTGAAATTGGAACAATAATGTAGTTCCAAGTTCTATCGCTATGGTTTGTGTGCTATTGAAGTAGCCCCAAGCAGAGACTGACGAGAATCCCTTTCATTGAAAGGGGTTGCCAGGCTTCCAAAAAACTACGAGTTTCCTGAAATCTCAGCAAACATTTTTTCACCCAATCTTGATGATACTTGCAGGTAGTGATCAATACACAAATCTCACTTGGCTCACTAAATTTCGTTCTTCTAGGTTAAACCGTTCCTTTGCAGTAACCGTTTTCATGTTTAGTTTTCACTCTGTTTTCTCCTATATGGATACAGGTAGTTGGAACTCTAAATCAAACACGGTTTGTGCTAGCTCTTTGAAACTTGGCACAATAATGTAGTTCCAAGTTCTATCGCTATGGTTTGTGTGCTATTGAAGCAGCCCCAAGCAGAGACTGACGAGAATCCCTTTCATTGAAAGTGGTTGCCAGGCTTCTAAAAAACTGCGAGTTTCCTGAAATCTCAGCAAACATTTTTTCACCCAATCTTGATGATACTTCCATTTAATGATCAGTACACCAATCCCACTTGGCTCACTAAATTTCGTTCTTCTAGGTTAAACCGTTCCTTTGCAGTAACCGTTTTCAGGTTTAGGGTCACTCTGTTTATTCCTTTACATGTAGTTGGAACTCTAAATCAAACACGGTTTGTGCTAGCTCTTTGAAACTTGGCACAATTATGTAGTTCCAAGTTCTATCGATATGGTTTGTGTGCTATTGAAGTAGCCCCAAGCAGAGACTGACGAGAATCCCTTTCATTGAAAGGGGTTGCCAAGCTTCCAAAAAAACTACGAGTTTCCTGAAATCTCAGCAAACATTTTTTCACCCAATCTTGTTGATACTTGCAGGTAGTCATCAGTACACGAATCTCACTTGGCTCACCAAATTTTGTTCTTCTGGGTTAAACCGTTCCTTTGCAGTAACCGTTTTCATGTTTAGGTTTCACTCTGTTTTCTCCTATATGCATACATGTAGTTGGAACTCTAAATCAAACACGGTTTGTGCTAGATCTTTGAAACTTGGCACAATAATGTAGTTCCAAGTTCTATCGCTATGGTTTGTGTGCTATTGAAGCAGCCCCAAGCAGAGACTGACGAGAATCCCTTTCATTGAAAGGGGTTGCCAATCTTCCAAAAAACTACGACTTTCCTGAAATCTCAGCAAACATTTTTTCGCCCAATCTTGATGATACTTGCAGGTAGTGATCAGTACACGAATCTCACTTGGCTCACTAAATTTCGTTCTGATCGGTTAAACCGTTCCTTTGCAGTAACCGTTTTCATGTTTAGGTTTCACTCTGTTTTCTCCTATATGGATACATGTAGTTGGAAATCTAAATCAAACACGGTTTGTGCTAGCTCTTTGAAACTTGGCACAATAATGTAGTTCCAAGTTCTATCGCTATGGTTTGTGTGCTATTGAAGTAGCCCCAAGCAGAGACTGATGAGAATCACTTTAATTCAATTGGGTGGCCAAGCTTCCAAAAAACTACGAGTTTCCTGAAATCTCAGCAAACATTTTTTCACCCAATCTTGATGATACTTCCACTAAATGATCAGTACACCAATCCCACTTGATTCACCAAATTTCGTTGTTCTAGGTTAAACCGTTCCTTTGCAGTAACCGTTTTCATGTTTAGGTTTCACTCTGTTTTCTTCTATACATGTATTTGGAACACTAAATCAAACACGGTTTGTGCTAGCTCTTTGAAACTTGGCACAATAATGTAGTTCCAAGTTCTATCGATATGGTTTGTGTGCTATTGAAGTAGCCCCAAGCAGAGACTGACGAGAATCCCTTTCATTGAAAGTGGTTGCCAGGCTTCTAAAAAACTGCGAGTTTCCTGAAATCTCAGCAAACATTTTTTCACCCAATCTTGATGATACTTCCATTTAATGATCAGTACACCAATCCCACTTGGCTCACTAAATTTCGTTCTTCTAGGTTAAACCGTTCCTTTGCAGTAACCGTTTTCAGGTTTAGGTTTCACTCTGTTTATTCCTTTACATGTAGTTGGAACTCTAAATCAAACACGGTTTGTGCTAGCTCTTTGGAACTTGGCACAATTATGTAGTTCCAAGTTCTATCGATATGGTTTGTGTGCTATTGAAGTAGCCCCAAGCAGAGACTGACGAGAATCCCTTTCATTGAAAGGGGTTGCCAAGCTTCCAAAAAACTACGAGTTTCCTGAAATCTCAGCAAACATTTTTTCACCCAATCTTGTTGATACTTGCAGGTAGTCATCAGTACACGAATCTCACTTGGCTCACCAAATTTCGTTCTTCTGGGTTAAACCGTTCCTTTGCAGTAACCGTTTTCATGTTTAGGTTTCACTCTCTTTTCTCCTATATGGATACATGTAGTTGGAAATCTATATCAAACACGCTTTGTGGTAGCTCTTTGAAACTTGGCACAATAATGTAGTTCCAAGTTCTATCGCTATGGTTTGTGTGCTATTGAAGTAGCCCCAAGCAGAGACTGACGAGTATCCCTTTCATAGAAAGGGGTTGCCAGGCTTCCAAAAAACTGCGAGTTTCCTGAAATCTCAGCAAACATTTTTTCACCCAGTCTTGATGATACTTCCATTTAATGATCAGTACAACAATCCCACTTAGCTCACCAAATTTCGTTCTTCTAGGTTAAACCGTTCCTTTGCAGTAACCGTTTTCATGTTTAGGTTTCACTCTGTTTTCTCATATATGGATACATGTAGTTGGAACTCTAAATCAAATACAGTTTGTGCTAGCTCTTTGAAACTTGGCACAATAATGTAGTTCCAAGTTCTATCGCTATGGTTTGTGTGCTATTGAAGTAGCCCCAAGCAGAGACCGAAGAGAATAACTTTCATTGAAAGGGGTTGCCAAGCTTCCAAAAAACTACGAGTTTCCTGAAATCTCAGCAAACATTTTTTCACCCAATCTTGATGATACTTGCAGGGAGTGATCAGTACCCGAATCTTACTTGGCTCACTAAATTTCGTTCTTCTAGGTTAAACCGTTCCTTTGCAGTAACCGTTTTCATGTTTAGGTTTCACTCTGTTTTCTCCTATATGGATACATGTAGTTGGAAATCTAAATCAAACACGGTTTGTGCTAGCTCTTTGAAACTTGGCACAATAATGTAGTTCCAAGTTCTATCGCTATGGTTTGTGTGCTATTGAAGTAGCCCCAAGCAGAGACTGATGAGAATCACTTTCATTCAATTGGGTGGCCAAGCTTCCAAAAAACTACGAGTTTCCTGAAATCTCAGCAAACATTTTTTCACCCAATCTTGATGATACTTCCACTTAATGATCAGTACGCCAATCCCACTTGATTCACCAAATTTCGTTGTTCTAGGTTAAACCGTTCCTTTGCAGTAACCGTTTTCATGTTTAGGTTTCACTCTGTTTTCTTCTATACATGTATTTGGAACACTAAATCAAACACGGTTTGTGCTAGCTCTTTGAAACTTGGCACAATAATGTAGTTCCAAGTTCTATCGATATGGTTTGTGTGCTATTGAAGTAGCCCCAAGCAGAGACTGACGAGAATCCCTTTCATTAAAAGGGATTCCAAGCTTCCAAAAAACTACGAGTTTCCTGAAATCTCAGCAAACATTTTTTCACCCAATCTTGATGATACTTCCATTTAATGATCAGTACACCAATCCCACTTGGCTCACCAAATTTCGTTCTTCTAGGTTAAACCGTTCCTTTGCAGTAACCGTTTTCATGTTTAGGTTTCACTCTGTTTTCTCCTATACATGTAGGTGGAACACTAAATCAAACACGGTTTGTGCTAGCTCTTTGAAACTTGGCACAATAATGTAGTTCCAAGTTCTATCGCTATGGTTTGTGTGCTATTGAAGCAGCCCCAAGCAGAGACTGACGAGAATCCCTTTCATTGAAAGTGGTTGCCAGGCTTCTAAAAAACTGCGAGTTTCCTGAAATCTCAGCAAACATTTTTTCACCCAATCTTGATGATACTTCCATTTAATGATCAGTACACCAATCCCACTTGGCTCACTAAATTTCGTTCTTCTAGGTTAAACCGTTCCTTTGCAGTAACCGTTTTCAGGTTTAGGTTTCACTCTGTTTATTCCTTTACATGTAGTTGGAACTCTAAATCAAACACGGTTTGTGCTAGCTCTTTGAAACTTGGCACAATTATGTAGTTCCAAGTTCTATCGATATGGTTTGTGTGCTATTGAAGTAGCCCCAAGCAGAGACTGACGAGAATCCCTTTCATTGAAAGGGGTTGCCAAGCTTCCAAAAAACTACGAGTTTCCTGAAATCTCAGCAAACATTTTTTCACCCAATCTTGTTGATACTTGCAGGTAGTCATCAGTACACGAATCTCACTTGGCTCACCAAATTTCGTTCTTCTGGGTTAAACCGTTCCTTTGCAGTAACCGTTTTCATGTTTAGGTTTCACTCTCTTTTCTCCTATATGGATACATGTAGTTGGAAATCTATATAAAACACGCTTTGTGGTAGCTCTTTGAAACTTGGCACAATAATGTAGTTCCAAGTTCTATCGCTATGGTTTGTGTGCTATTGAAGTAGCCCCAAGCAGAGACTGACGAGTATCCCTTTCATAGAAAGGGGTTGCCAGGCTTCCAAAAAACTGCGAGTTTCCTGAAATCTTAGCAAACATTTTTTCACCCCGTCTTGATGATACTTCCATTTAATGATCAGTACAACAATCCCACTTAGCTCACCAAATTTCGTTCTTCTAGGTTAAACCGTTCCTTTGCAGTAACCGTTTTCATGTTTAGGTTTCACTCTGTTTTCTCATATATGGATACATGTAGTTGGAACTCTAAATCAAATACAGTTTGTGCTAGCTCTTTGAAACTTGGCACAATAATGTAGTTCCAAGTTCTATCGCTATGGTTTGTGTGCTATTGAAGTAGCCCCAAGCAGAGACCGAAGAGAATAACTTTCATTGAAAGGGGTTGCCAAGCTTCCAAAAAACTACGAGTTTCCTGAAATCTCAGCAAATATTTTTTCACCCAATCTTGATGATACTTGCAGGGAGTGATCAGTACCCGAATCTTACTTGGCTCACTAAATTTCGTTCTTCTAGGTTAAACCGTTCCTTTGCAGTAACCGTTTTCATGTTTAGGTTTCACTCTGTTTTATCCTATATGGATACATGTAGTTGGAAATCTAACTCAAACACGTTTTGTGCTAGCTCTTTGAAACTTGGCACAATAATGTAGTTCCAAGTTCTATCGCTATGGTTTGTGTGCTATTGAAGTAGCCCCAAGCAGAGACTGACGAGAATCACTTTCATTGAAAGGGGTTGCCAGGCTTCCAAAAACTGCGAGTTTCCTGAAATCTCAGCAAACACTTTTTCACCCAATCGTGATGATACTTCCATTTAATGATCAGTACACCAATCCCACTTGGCTCACCAAATTTCGTTCTTCTAGGTTAAACCGTTCCTTTGCAGTAACCGTTTTCATGTTTAGGTTTCACTCTGTTTTCTCCTATATGGATACATGTAGTTGGAACTCTAAATCAAACACGGTTTGTGCTAGCTCTTTGAAACTTGGCACAATAATGTAGTTCCAAGTTCTATCGCTATGGTTTGTGTGCTATTGAAGTAGTCCCAAGCAGAGACTGACGAGAATCACTTTCATTGAAAGGCGTTGCCAGGCTTCCAAAAAACTACGAGTTTCCTGAAATCTCAGTAAACATTTTTTCACCCAATCTTGATGATACTTGCAGGTAGTGACAGTACACAAATCTCACTTAGCTCACTAAATTTCGTTCTTCTGGGTTAAACCGTTCCTTTGCAGTAACCGTTTTCATGTTTAGATTTCACTCTGTTTTCTCCTATATGGATACATGTAGTTGGAAATCTAAATCAAACACGGTTTGTGCTAGCTCTTTGAAACTTGGCACAATAATGTAGTTCCAAGTTCTATCGCTATGGTTTGTGTGCTATTGAAGTAGCCCCAAGCAGAGACTGACGAGTATCCCTTTCATTGGAAGGGGTTGCCAGGCTTCCAAAAAACTGCGAGTTTCCTGATCTCAGCAAACATTTTTTCACCCAGTCTTGATGATACTTCCATTTAATGATCAGTACACCAATCCCACTTGGCTCACCAAATTTCGTTCTTCTAGGTTAAACCGTTGGTTTGCAGTAACCGTTTTCATGTTTAGGTTTCACTCTGTTTTCTCCTATATGGATACATGTAGTTGGAACTCTAAGTCAAACACGGTTTGTGCTAGCTCTTTGAAACTTGGCACAATAATGTAGTTCCAAGTTCTATCGCTATGGTTTGTGTGCTATTGAAGTAGTCCCAATAGAGATTGACGAGAATCTTTTTCATTGAAAGGGGTTGCCAAGCTTCCCAAAAACTACGAGGTTCCTGAAATCTCAGCAAACATTTTTTCACCCAATCTGATGATACTTGCAGGTAGAGATCAGTACACGAATCTCACTTGGCTCACTAAATTTCGTTCTTCTAGGTTAAACCGTTCCTTTGCAGTAACCGTTTTCATGTTTAGGTTTCACTCTGTTTTCTCCTATATGGATACATGTAGTTGGAAATCTAAATCAAACAAGGTTTGTGCTAGCTCTTTGACACTTGGCACAATAATGTAGTTCCAAGTTCTATCGCTATGGTTTGTGTGCTATTGAAGTAGCCCCAAGCAGAGACTGACGAGGATCACTTTCATTGAAAGGGTGGTAAGGCTTCCAAAAAACTGCCAGTTTCCTGAAATCTCAGCAAACTTTTTTTCCCCCAGTCTTGATGACACTTCCATTTAATGATCAGTACACCAATCCCACTTGGCTCACCAAATTTCTTTCTTCCAGATTAAACCGTTCTTTGCAGTAACCATTTTCATATTTAGGTTTCACTCTGATTTCTCCTATATGGATACATGTAGTTGGAACTCTAAATCAAACACAGTTTGTGCTAGCTCTTTGAAACTTGGCACAATAATGTAGTTCCAAGTTCTATCGCTATGGTTTGTGTGCTATTGAAGTAGCCCCAAGCAGAGACTGACGAGAATCCCTTTCATTGAAAGGGGTTGCCAAGCTTCCCAAAAACTACGAGGTTCCTGAAATCTCAGCAAACATTTTTTCACCCAATCTGATGATACTTGCAGGTAGAGATCAGTACACGAATCTCACTTGGCTCACTAAATTTCGTTCTTCTAGGTTAAACCGTTCCTTTGCAGTAACCGTTTTCATGTTTAGTTTTCACTCTGTGTTCTCCTATATGGATACAGGTAGTTGGAACTCTAAATCAAACACGGTTTGTGCTAGCTCTTTGAAACTTGGCACAATAATGTAGTTCCAAGTTCTATCGCTATGGTTTGTGTGCTATTGAAGTAGCCCCACGCAGAGACTGACGAGAATCACTTTCATTGAAAGGGGTTGCCAGGCTTCCAAAAAACTGCGAGTTTCCTGAAATCTCAGCAAACATTTTTTCACCCAATCTTGATGATACTTCCATTTAATGATCAGTAAACCAATCCTACTTGGCTCAGCAAATTTTGTTCTTCTAGGTTAAACCGTTCCTTTGCAGTAACCGTTTTCATGTTTAGGTTTCACTCTGTTTTCTCCTATATGGATACATGTAGTTGGAAATCTAAATCAAACACGGTTTGTGCTAGCTCTTTGAAACTTGGCACAAAAATGTAGTTCCAAGTTCTATCGCTATGGTTTGTGTTCTATTGAAGTAGCCCCAAGCAGAGACTGACGAGAATCCCTTTCATTGAAAGGGGTTGCCAGGCTTCTAAAAAACTGCGAGTTTCCTGAAATCTCAGCAAACATTTTTTCACCCAATCTTGATGATACTTGCAGGTTGTGATAAGTACACGAATCTCACTTGGCTCACTAAATTTCGTTCTTCTAGGTTAAACCGTTCCTTTGCAGTAACCGTTTTCATGTTTATGTTTCACTCTGTTATCTCCTATATGGATACATGTAGTTATAACTCTATATCAAACACGATTTGTGCTAGCTCTTTGAAACTTGGCACAATAATGTAGTTCCAAGTTCTATCGCTATGGTTTGTGTGCTATTGAAGTAGCCCCAAGCAGAGACTGACGAGAATCACTTTCATTGAAAGGGGTTGCCAAGCTTCCAAAAAACGACGAGTTTCCTGAAATCTCAGCAAACATTTTTTCACCCAATCTTGATGATACTTGCAGGTAGTGATCAGTACACCAATCCCACTTGGATCACCAAATTTCGTTCTTCTAGGTTAAACCGTTCCTTTGCAGTAACCGTTTTCATGTTTAGGTTTCACTCTGTTTTCTCCTATATGGATACATGTAGTTGGAACTCTAAATCAAATACGGTTTGTGCTAGCTCTTTGAAACTTGGCACAATAATGTAGTTCCAAGTTCTATCGCTATGGTTTGTGTGCTATTGAAGTAGCCCCAAGCAGAGACTGACGAGAATCCCTTTCATTGAAAGGGGTTGCCAATCTTCCAAAAAACTACGACTTTCCTGAAATCTCAGAAAACATTTTTTCGCCCAATCTTGATGATACTTGCAGGTAGTGATCAGTACACGAATCTCACTTGGCTCACTAAATTTCGTTCTGATCGGTTAAACCGTTCCTTTGCAGTAACCGTTTTCATGTTTAGGTTTCACTCTGTTTTCTCCTATATGGATACATGTAGTTGGAAATCTAAATCAAACACGGTTTGTGCTAGCTCTTTGAAACTTGGCACAATAATGTAGTTCCAAGTTCTATCGCTATGGTTTGTGTGCTATTGAAGTAGCCCCAAGCAGAGACTGACGAGAATCACTTTCATTGAAAGGGGTTGCCAGGCTTCCAAAAAACTGCGAGGTTCCTGAAATCTCAGCAAACATTTTTTCACCCAGTCTTGATGATACTTCCATTTAATGATCAGTACACCAGTCCCACTTGGCACACCAAATTTTGTTCTTCTAGGTTAAACCGTTTCTATTAAGTAACCGTTTTCATGTTTAGGTTTCACTCTGTTTTCTCCTATATGGATACATGTAGTAGGAACTCTAAATCAAACACGGTTTGTGCTAGCTCTTTGAAACTTGGCACAATAATGTAGTTCCAAGTTCTATCACTGTGGTTTGTGTGCTATTGAAGTAGCCCCAAGCAGAGACTGACGAGAATCCCTTTAATTGAAAGGGGTTGCCAGGCTTCCAAAAAACTGCGAGTTTCCTGAAATCTCAGCAAACATTTTTTCACCCAAGCTTGATGATACTTCCATTTAATGATCAGTACACCAATCCCACTTTGCTCACCAAATTTCGTTCTTCTAGGTTAACCCGTTCCTTTGAAGTAACCGTTTTCATGTTTAGGTTTCACTCTGTTTTCTCCTATATGGATACATGTAGTTGAAACTCTAAATCAAACACGGTTTGTGCTAGCTCTTTGAAACTTGGCACAATAATGTAGTTCCAAGTTCTATCGCTATGGTTTGTGTGCTATTGAAGCAGCCCCAAGCAGAGACTGACGAGAATCCCTTTCATTGAAAGGGGTTGCCAATCTTCCAAAAAACTACGACTTTCCTGAAATCTCAGCAAACATTTTTTCGCCCAATCTTGATGGTACTTGCAGGTAGTGATCAGTACACGAATCTCACTTGGCTCACTAAATTTCGTTCTGATCGGTTAAACCGTTCCTTTGCAGTAACCGTTTTCATGTTTAGGTTTCACTCTGTTTTCTCCTATATGGATACATGTAGTTGGAAATCTAAATCAAACACGGTTTGTGCTAGCTCTTTGAAACTTGGCACAATAATGTAGTTCCAAGTTCTATCGCTATGGTTTGTGTGCTATTGAAGTAGCCCCAAGCAGAGACTGATGAGAATCACTTTCATTCAATTGGGTAGCCAACCTTCCAAAAAACTACGAGTTTCCTGAAATCTCAGCAAACATTTTTTCACCCAATCTTGATGATACTTCCACTTAATGATCAGTACACCAATCCCACTTGATTCACCAAATTTCGTTCTTCTAGGTTAAACCGTTCTTTGCAGTAACCGTTTTCATGTTTAGGTTTCACTCTGTTTTCTTCTATACATGTATTTGGAACACTAAATCAAACACGGTTTGTGCTAGCTCTTTGAAACTTGGCACAATAATGTAGTTCCAAGTTCTATCGATATGGTTTGTGTGCTATTGAAGTAGCCCCAAGCAGAGACTGACGAGAATCCCTTTCATTAAAAGGGATTCCAAGCTTCCAAAAAACTACGAGTTTCCTGAAATCTCAGCAAACATTTTTTCACCCAATCTTGATGATACTTCCATTTAATGATCAGTACACCAATCCCACTTGGCTCACCAAATTTCGTTCTTCTAGGTTAAACCGTTCCTTTGCAGTAACCGTTTTCATGTTTAGGTTTCACTCTGTTTTCTCCTATACATGTAGTTGGAACACTAAATCAAACACGGTTTGTGCTAGCTCTTTGAAACTTGGCCAAATAATGTAGTTCCAAGTTCTATCGCTATGGTTTGTGTGCTATTGAAGTAGCCCCAAGCAGAGACTGACGAGAATCCCTTTCATTGAAAGTGGTTGCCAGGCTTCTAAAAAACTGCGAGTTTCCTGAAATCTCAGCAAACATTTTTTCACCCAATCTTGATGATACTTCCATTTAATGATCAGTACACCAATCCCACTTGGCTCACTAAATTTCGTTCTTCTAGGTTAAACCGTTCCTTTGCAGTAACCGTTTTCAGGTTTAGGTTTCACTCTGTTTACTCCTTTACATGTAGTTGGAACTCTAAATCAAACACGGTTTGTGCTAGCTCTTTGAAACTTGGCACAATTATGTAGTTCCAAGTTCTATCAATATGGTTTGTGTGCTATTGAAGTAGCCCCAAGCAGAGACTGACGAGAATCCCTTTCATTGAAAGGGGTTGCCAAGCTTCCAAAAAACTACGAGTTTCCTGAAATCTCAGCAAACATTTTTTCACCCAATCTTGTTGATACTTGCAGGTAGTCATCAGTACACGAATCTCACTTGGCTCACCAAATTTTGTTCTTCTGGGTTAAACCGTTCCTTTGCAGTAACCGTTTTCATGTTTAGGTTTCACTCTGTTTTCTCCTATATGCATACATGTAGTTGGAACTCTAAATCAAACACGGTTTGTGCTAGCTCTTTGAAACTTGGCACAATAATGTAGTTCCAAGTTCTATCGCTATGGTTTGTGTGCTATTGAAGCAGCCCCAAGCAGAGACTGACGAGAATCCCTTTCATTGAAAGGGGTTGCCAATCTTCCAAAAAACTACGACTTTCCTGAAATCTCAGAAAACATTTTTTCGCCCAATCTTGATGATACTTGCAGGTAGTGATCAGTACACGAATCTCACTTGGCTCACTAAATTTCGTTCTGATCGGTTAAACCGTTCCTTTGCAGTAACCGTTTTCATGTTTAGGTTTCACTCTGTTTTCTCCTATATGGATACATGTAGTTGGAAATCTAAATCAAACACGGTTTGTGCTAGCTCTTTGAAACTTGGCACAATAATGTAGTTCCAAGTTCTATCGCTATGGTTTGTGTGCTATTGAAGTAGCCCCAAGCAGAGACTGATGAGAATCACTTTCATTCAATTGGGTGGCCAAGCTTCCAAAAAACTACGAGTTTCCTGAAATCTCAGCAAACATTTTTTCACCCAATCTTGATGATACTTCCACTTAATGATCAGTACACCAATCCCACTTGATTCACCAAATTTCGTTGTTCTAGGTTAAACCGTTCCTTTGCAGTAACCGTTTTCATGTTTAGGTTTCACTCTGTTTTCTTCTATACATGTATTTGGAACACTAAATCAAACACGGTTTGTGCTAGCTCTTTGAAACTTGGCACAATAATGTAGTTCCAAGTTCTATCGATATGGTTTGTGTGCTATTGAAGTAGCCCCAAGCAGAGACTGACGAGAATCCCTTTCATTAAAAGGGATTCCAAGCTTCCAAAAACTACGAGTTTCCTGAAATCTCAGCAAACATTTTTTCACCCAATCTTGATGATACTTCCATTTAATGATCAGTACACCAATCCCACTTGGATCACCAAATTTCGTTCTTCTAGGTTAAACCGTTCCTTTGCAGTAACCGTTTTCATGTTTAGGTTTCACTCTGTTTTCTCCTATACATGTAGTTGGAACACTAAATCAAACACGGTTTGTGCTAGCTCTTTGAAACTTGGCACAATAATGTAGTTACAAGTTCTTTCGCTATGGTTTGTGTGCTATTGAAGTAGCCCCAAGCAGAGACTGACGAGAATCCCTTTCATTGAAAGTGGTTGCCAGGCTTCTAAAAAACTGCGAGTTTCCTGAAATCTCAGCAAACATTTTTTCACCCAATCTTGATGATACTTCCATTTAATGATCAGTACACCAATCCCACTTGGCTCACTAAATTTCGTTCTTCTAGGTTAAACCGTTCCTTTGCAGTAACCGTTTTCAGGTTTAGGTTTCACTCTGTTTATTCCTTTACATGTAGTTGGAACTCTAAATCAAACACGGTTTGTGCTAGCTCTTTGAAACTTGGCACAATTATGTAGTTCCAAGTTCTATCGATATGGTTTGTGTGCTATTGAAGTAGCCCCAAGCAGAGACTGACGAGAATCCCTTTCATTGAAAGGGGTTGCCAAGCTTCCAAAAAACTACGAGTTTCCTGAAATCTCAGCAAACATTTTTTCACCCAATCTTGTTGATACTTGCAGGTAGTCATCAGTACACGAATCTCACTTGGCTCACCAAATTTCGTTCTTCTGGGTTAAACCGTTCCTTTGCAGTAACCGTTTTCATGTTTAGGTTTCACTCTCTTTTCTCCTATATGGATACATGTAGTTGGAAATCTAAATCAAACACGCTTTGTGGTAGCTCTTTGAAACTTGGCACAATAATGTAGTTCCAAGTTCTATCGCTATGGTTTGTGTGCTATTGAAGTAGCCCCAAGCAGAGACTGACGAGTATCCCTTTCATAGAAAGGGGTTGCCAGGCTTCCAAAAAACTGCGAGTTTCCTGAAATCTCAGCAAACATTTTTTCACCCAGTCTTGATGATACTTCCATTTAATGATCAGTACAACAATCCCACTTAGCTCACCAAATTTCGTTCTTCTAGGTTAAACCGATCCTTTGCAGTAACCGTTTTCATGTTTAGGTTTCACTCTGTTTTCTCATATATGGATACATGTAGTTGGAACTCTAAATCAAATACAGTTTGTGCTAGCTCTTTGAAACTTGGCACAATAATGTAGTTCCAAGTTCTATCGCTATGGTTTGTGTGCTATTGAAGTAGCCCCAAGCAGAGACCGAAGAGAATAACTTTCATTGAAAGGGGTTGCCAAGCTTCCAAAAAACTACGAGTTTCCTGAAATCTCAGCAAACATTTTTTCACCCAATCTTGATGATACTTGCAGGGAGTGATCAGTACCCGAATCTTACTTGGCTCACTAAATTTCGTTCTTCTAGGTTAAACCGTTCCTTTGCAGTAACCGTTTTCATGTTTAGATTTCACTCTGTTTTCTCCTATATGGATACATGTAGTTGGAAATCTAAATCAAACACGGTTTGTGCTAGCTCTTTGAAACTTGGCACAATAATGTAGTTCCAAGTTCTATCGCTATGGTTTGTGTGCTATTGAAGTAGCCCCAAGCAGAGACTGACGAGAATCCCTTTCATTGGAAGGGGTTGCCAGGCTTCCAAAAAACTGCGAGTTTCCTGATCTCAGCAAACATTTTTTCACCCAGTCTTGATGATACTTCCATTTAATGATCAGTACACCAATCCCACTTGGCTCACCAAATTTCGTTCTTCTAGTTTAAACCGTTGGTTTGCAGTAACCGTTTTCATGTTTAGGTTTCACTCTGTTTTCTCCTATATGGATACATGTAGTTGGAACTTTAAGTCAAACACGGTTTGTGCTAGCTCTTTGAAACTTGGCACAATAATGTAGTTCCAAGTTCTATCGCTATGGTTTGTGTGCTATTGAAGTAGTCCCAATAGAGATTGACGAGAATCTTTTTCATTGAAAGGGGTTGCCAAGCTTCCCAAAAACTACGAGGTTCCTGAAATCTCAGCAAACATTTTTTCACCCAATCTGATGATACTTGCAGGTAGAGATCAGTACACGAATCTCACTTGGCTCACTAAATTTCGTTCTTCTAGGTTAAACCGTTCCTTTGCAGTAACCGTTTTCATGTTTAGGTTTCACTCTGTTTTCTCCTATATGGATACATGTAGTTGGAAATCTAAATCAAACAAGGTTTGTGCTAGCTCTTTGACACTTGGCACAATAATGTAGTTCCAAGTTCTATCGCTATGGTTTGTGTGCTATTGAAGTAGCCCCAAGCAGAGACTGACGAGGATCACTTTCATTGAAAGGGTGGTAAGGCTTCCAAAAAACTGCCAGTTTCCTGAAATCTCAGCAAACTTTTTTTCCCCCAGTCTTGATGACACTTCCATTTAATGATCAGTACACCAATCCCACTTGGGTCACCAAATTTCTTTCTTCCAGATTAAACCGTTCTTTGCAGTAACCATTTTCATATTTAGGTTTCACTCTGATTTCTCCTATATGGATACATGTAGTTGGAACTCTAAATCAAACACAGTTTGTGCTAGCTCTTTGAAACTTGGCACAATAATGTAGTTCCAAGTTCTATCGCTATGGTTTGTGTGCTATTGAAGTAGCCCCAAGCAGAGACTGACGAGAATCCCTTTCATTGAAAGGGGTTGCCAAGCTTCCCAAAAAATACGAGGTTCCTGAAATCTCAGCAAACATTTTTTCACCCAATCTGATGATACTTGCAGGTAGAGATCAGTACACGAATCTCACTTGGCTCACTAAATTTCGTTCTTCTAGGTTAAACCGTTCCTTTGCAGTCACCGTTTTCATGTTTAGTTTTCACTCTGTGTTCTCCTATATGGATACAGGTAGTTGGAACTCTAAATCAAACACGGTATGTGCTAGCTCTTTGAAACTTGGCACAATAATGTAGTTCCAAGTTCTATCACTATGGTTTGTGTGCTATTGAAGTAGCCCCAAGCAGAGACTGACGAGAATCACTTTCATTGAAAGGGGTTGCGAGGCTTCTAAAAAACTGCGAGTTTCCTGAAATCTCAGCAAACCTTTTTTCACCCAATCTTGATGATACTTGCAGGTTGTGATCAGTACACGAATCTCACTTGGCTCACTAAATTTCGTTCTTCTAGGTTAAACCGTTCCTTTGCAGTAACCGTTTTCATGTTTATGTTTCACTCTGTTATCTCCTATATGGATACATGTAGTTATAACTCTATATCAAACACGATTTGTGCTAGCTCTTTGAAACTTGGCACAATAATGTAGTTCCAAGTTCTATCGCTATGGTTTGTGTGCTATTGAAGTAGCCCCAAGCAGAGACTGACGAGAATCACTTTCATTGAAAGGGGTTGCCAAGCTTCCAAAAAACGACGAGTTTCCTGAAATCTCAGCAAACATTTTTTCACCCAATCTTGATGATACTTGCAGGTAGTGATCAGTACACCAATCCCACTTGGATCACCAAATTTCGTTCTTCTAGGTTAAACCGTTCCTTTGCAGTAACCGTTTTCATGTTTAGGTTTCACTCTGTTTTCTCCTATATGGATACATGTAGTTGGATCTCTAAATCAAATACGGTTTGTGCTAGCTCTTTGAAACTTGGCACAATAATGTAGTTCCAAGTTCTATCGCTATGGTTTGTGTGCTATTGAAGTAGCCCCAAGCAGAGACTGACGAGAATCCCTTTCATTGAAAGGGGTTGCCAAGCTTCCAAAAAACTACGAGTTTCCTGAAATCTCAGCAAACATTTTTTCACCCAATCTTGATGATTCTTCCATTGAATGATCAGTACACCAATCCCACTTGACTCAGCAAATTTCGTTCTTCTAGGTTAAACCGTTAATTTGCAGTAACCGTTTTCATGTTTAGGTTTCACTCTGTTTTATCCTATATGGATACATGTAGTTGGAAATCTAAATCAAACACGTTTTGTGCTAGCTCTTTGAAACTTGGCACAATAATGTAGTTCCAAGTTCTATCGCTATGGTTTGTGTGCTATTGAAGTAGCCCCAAGCAGAGACTGACGAGAATCACTTTCATTGAAAGGGGTTGCCAGGCTTCCAAAAAACTGCGAGGTTCCTGAAATCTCAGCAAACATTTTTTCACCCAGTCTTGATGATACTTCCATTTAATGATCAGTACACCAGTCCCACTTGGCACACCAAATTTTGTTCTTCTAGGTTAAACCGTTTCTATTAAGTAACCGTTTTCATGTTTAGGTTTCACTCTGTTTTCTCCTATATGGATACATGTAGTAGGAACTCTAAATCAAACACGGTTTGTGCTAGCTCTTTGAAACTTGGCACAATAATGTAGTTCCAAGTTCTATCACTGTGGTTTCTGTGCTATTGAAGTAGCCCCAAGCAGAGACTGACGAGAATCCCTTTCATTGGAAGGGGTTGCCAGGCTTCCAAAAAACTGCGAGTTTCCTGATCTCAGCAAACATTTTTTCACCCAGTCTTGATGATACTTCCATTTAATGATCAGTACACCAATCCCACTTGGCTCACCAAATTTCGTTCTTCTAGGTTAAACCGTTGGTTTGCAGTAACCGTTTTCATGTTTAGGTTTCACTCTGTTTTCTCCTATATGGATACATGTAGTTGGAACTCTAAGTCAAACACGGTTCGTGCTAGCTCTTTGAAACTTGGCACAATAATGTAGTTCCAAGTTCTATCGCTATGGTTTGTGTGCTATTGAAGTAGTCCCAATAGAGATTGACGAGAATCTTTTTCATTGAAAGGGGTTGCCAAGCTTCCCAAAAACTACGAGGTTCCTGAAATCTCAGCAAACATTTTTTCACCCAATCTTGATGATACATCCATTTAATGATCAGTACACCAATCCCACTTGGCTCACCAAATTTCGTTCTTCTATTTTAAACCGTTCCTTTGCAGTAACGTTTTCATGTTTAGATTTCATTCTGTTTTCTCCTACATGGATACATGTAGTTGGAACTCTAAATCAAACACGGTTTGCGCTAGCTCTTTGAAACTGGGCACAATAATGTAGTTCCAAGTTCTATCGCTATGGTTTGTGTGCTATTGAAGTAGCCCCAAGCAGAGACTGAGGAGAATCCCTTTCATTGAAAGGGGTTGCCAAGCTTCCAAAAAACTACGAGTTTCCTGAACTCTCAGCAAACATTTTTTCACCCAATCTTGATGATACTTGCAGGTAGTGATCAGTACACAAATCTCACTTGGCTCACAAAATTTCATTCTTCTAGGTTAAACCGTTCCTTTGCAGTAACCGTTTTCATGTTTAGGTTTCACTCTGTTTTCTCCTATATGGATACATGTAGTTGGAAATCTAAATCAAATACGGTTTGTGCTAACTCTTTGAATCTTGGCGCAATAATGTAGTTCCAAGTTCTATCGCTATGGTTTGTGTGCTATTGAAGTAGCACCAAGCAGAGACTGAAGAGAATCCCTTTCATTGAAAGGGGTTGCAAAGCTTCCAAAAAACTACGAGTTTCCTGAAATCTCAGCAAACATTTTTTCACCCAATCTTGATGATACTTGCAGGTAGTGATCAGTACACGAATCTCACTTGGCTCACCGAATTTCGTTCTTCTAGGTTAAACCGTTCCTTTGCAATAACCGTTTTCATGTTTAGGTTTCACTCTGTTTTCTCCGATATGGATACATGTAGTTGGAAATCTAAATCAAACACGGTTTGTGCTAGCTCTTTGAAACTTGGCACAATAATGTAGTTCCAAGTTCTATCGCTATGGTTTGTGTCCTATTGAAGTAGCCCCAAGCAGAGACTGACGAGAATCACTTTCATTGAAAGGGTTGTAAGGCTTCCAAAAAACTGCGAGTTTCCTGAAATCTCATCAAACTTTTTTCCCCCAGTCTTGATGACACTTCCATTTAATGATCAGTACACCAATCCCACTTGGCTCACCAAATTTCGTTCTTCTAGGTTAAACCGTTCTTTGCAGTAACCATTTTCATGTTTAGGTTTCACTCTGATTTCTCCTATATGGATACATGTAGTTGGAACTCTAAATCAAACACGGTTTGTGCTAGATCTTTGAAACTTGGCACAATAATGTAGTTCCAAATTCTATCGCTATGGTTTGTGTGCTATTGAAGTAGCCCCAAACAGAGACTGACGAGAATCACTTTCATTGAAAGGGGTTGCCACGCTTGCAAAAAATACGAGTTTCCTGAACTCTCAGCAAATATTTTTTCACCCAATCTTGATGATACTTGCAGGTAATGATCAGTACACGAATCTCACTTGGCTCACCAAATTTCGTTCTTCTACGTTAAACCGTTCCTTTGCAGTAACCGTTTTCATGTTTAGGTTTCACTCTGTTTTCTCCTATATGGATACATGTAGTTGGAACTCTAAATCAAACACGGTTTGTGCTAACTCTTTGAAACTTGGCACAATAATGTAGTTCCAAGTTCTATCGCTATGGTTTGTGTGCTATTGAAGTAGCCCCAAGCAGAGAGTGACGAGTATCCCTTTCATAGAAAGGGGTTGCCAGGCTTCCAAATAACTGCGAGTTTCTGAAATCTCAGCAAACATTTTTTCACCCAATCTTGATAATACTTGCAGGTAGTGATCAGTAAACCAATCCCACTTGGCTCACCAAATTTCGTTCTTCTAGGTTAACCCGTTCCTTTGCAGTAACCGTTTTCATGTTTAGGTTTCACTCTGTTTTCTCCTATATGGATACATGTAGTTGGAACTCTAAATCAAACACGGTTTGTGCTAGCTTTTGAAACTTGGCACAATAATGTAGTTCCAAGTTCTATCGCTATGGTTTGTGTGCTATTGAAATAGCCCCAAGCAGAGACTGAAGAGAATCCCTTTCATTGAAAGGGGTTGCCAAGCTTCCAAAAAACTACGAGTTTCCTGAAATCTCAGCAAACATTTTTACTCCCAACCTTGATGATACTTGCAGGTAGTGATCAGTACACGAATCTCACTTGGCTCACTGAATTTCGTTCTTCTAGGTTAAACCGTTTCTTTTAAGTAACCGTTTTCATGTTTTGGTTTCACTCTCTTTTCTCCTATATGGATACATGTAGTTGGAAATCTAAATCAAACACGGTTTGTGCTAGCTCTTTGAAACTTGGCACAATAATGTAGTTCCAAGTTCTATCGCTATGTTTTGTGTGCTATTGAAGTAGCCCCAACCAGAGACTGACGAGAATCACTTTCATTGAAAGGGTTGCCAGGCTTCCAAAAAACTGCGAGTTTCTGAAATCTCAGCAAACTTTTTTTCACCCAGTCTTGATGATACTTCCATTTAATGATCAGTACACCAATCCCACTTGGCTCACCAAATTTCGTTCTTCTAGGTTAAACCGTTCCTTTGCAGTAACCGTTTTCATGTTTTTGTTTCACTCTGTTTTCTCCTATATGGATACATGTAGTTGGAACTCTAAATCAAACACGGTTTGTGCTACCTCTTTGAAACTTGGCACAATAATGTAGTTCCAAGTTCTATCGCTATGGTTTGTGTGCGATTGAAGTAGCCCCAAGCAGAGACTGACGAGAATCCCTTTCATTGAAAGGGGTTGCCAGGCTTCCAAAAAACTACGAGTTTTCTGAAATATCAGCAAACATTTTTTCACCCAATCTTGATGATACTTGCAGGTAGTGATCAGTACACGAATCTCACTTGGCTCACTAAATTTCGTTCTGCTAGGTTAAACCGTTCCTTTGCAGTAACCGTTTTCATGTTTAGGTTTCACTCTGTTTTCTCCTATATGGATACATGTAATTGGAACACTAAATCAAACATGGTTTGTGCTAGCTCTTTGAAACTTGGCACAATAATGTAGTTCCAAGTTCTATCGCTATGGTTTGTGTGCTATTGAAGTAGCCCCAAGCAGAGACTGACGAGAATCACTTTCATTGAAAGGGGTTGGAGGCTTCCAAAAAACTGCGAGTTTCCTGAAATCTCAGCAAACATTTTTTCACCCAATCTTGATGATACTTCCATTTAGAGATCAGTACACCAATCCCACTTGGCTCACCAAATTTCATTCTACTAGGTTAAACCGTTCCTTTGCAGTAACCGTTTTCATGTTTAGGTTTCACTCTGTTTTCTCCTATATGGATACATGTAGTTGGAACGCTAAATCAAACACGGTTTGTGCTAGCTCTTTGAAACATGTCACAATAATGTAGTTCCAAGTTCTATCGCTTTGGTTTGTGTGCTATTGAAGTAGCCCCAAGCAGAGACTGACGAGAATCACTTTCATTCAATTGGGTGGCCAAGCTTCCAAAAAACTACGAGTTTCCTGAAATCTCAGCAAACATTTTTTCACCCAATCTTGATGATACTTCCACTTAATGATCAGTACACCAATCCCACTTGATTCACCAAATTTCGTTCTTCTAGGTTAAACCGTTCCTTTGCAGTAACCGTTTTCATGTTTAGGTTTCACTCTGTTTTCTTCTATACATGTATTTGGAACACTAAATCAAACACGGTTTGTGCTAGCTCTTTGAAACTTGGCACAATAATGTAGTTCCAAATTCTATCGCTATGGTTTGTGTGCTATTGAAGTAGCCCCAAGCAGACACTGACGAGAATCCCTTTCATTGAAAGGGGTTGCCAGGCTTCTAAAAAATGCGAGTTTCCTGAAATCTCAGCAAACATTTTTTCACCCAATCTTGATGATACTTCCATTTAATGATCAGTACACCAATCCCACGTGGCACACCAAATTTCGTTCTTCTATGATAAACCGTTCCTTTGCAGTAACCGTTTTCAGGTTTAGGTTTCACTCTGTTTTCTCCTTTACATGTAGTTGGAACTCTAAATCAAACACGGTTTGTGCTAGCTCTTTGAAACTAGGCACAATAATGTAGTTCCAAGTTCTATCGATATGGTTTGTGTGCTATTGAAGTAGCCCCAAGCAGAGACTGACGAGTATCCCTTTCATTGAAAGGGATTCCAAGCTTCCAAAAAACTACGAGTTTCCTGAAATCTCAGCAAACATTTTTTCACCCAATCTTGATGATACTTCCATTTAATGATCAGTACACCAATCCCACTTGGCTCACCAAATTTCGTTCTTCTAGGTTAAACCGTTCCTTTGCAGTAACCGTTTTCATGTTTAGGTTTCACTCTGTTTTCTCCTACACATGTAGTTGGAACACTAAATCAAACACGGTTTGTGCTAGCTTTTTGAAACTTGGCACAATAATATAGTTCCAAGTTCTATCACTATGTTTTGTGTGCTATTGAAGTAGCCCCAAGCAGAGACTGGCGAGAATCCCTTTCATAGAAAGGGGTTGCCAGGCTTCCAAAAAACTGCGAGTTTCCTGAAATCTCAGCAAACATTTTTTCACCCAATCTTGATGATACTTCCATTTAATGATCAGTACACCAATCCCACTTGGCTCACCAAATTTCGTTCTTCTAGGTTAAACCGTTCCTTTGCAGTATCCGTTTTCATGTTTAGATTTCACTCTGTTTTCTCCTATATGGATACATGTAGTTGGAACTCTAAATCAAACACGGTTTGTGCTAGCTCTTTGAAACTTGGCACAATCATGTAGTTCCAAGTTCTATCGCTATGGTTTGTGTGCTATTGAAGTAGCCCCAAGCAGAGACTGACGAGAATCCCTTTCATTGAAAGGGGTTGCCAAGCTTCCAAAAAACTACGAGTTTCCTGAAATCTCAGCAAACATTTTTTCACCCTATCTTGATGATACTTCCATTTAATGATCAGTACACCAATCCCACTTGGCTCACCAAATTTCGTTCTTCTAGGTTAAACCGTTCCTTTGCAGTAACCGTTTTCATGTTTAGGTTTCACTCTGTTTTCTCCTATACATGTAATTGGAACACTAAATCAAACATGGTTTGTGCTAGCTCTTTGAAACTTGGCACAATAATGTAGTTCCAAGTTCTATCGCTATGGTTTGTGTGCTATTGAAGTAGCCCCAAGCAGAGACTGACGAGAATCCCTTTCATTGAAAGGGGTTGCCAGGCTTCTAAAAAACTGCGAGTTTCCTGAAATCTCAGCAAAAATTTTTTCACCCAATCTTCATGATACTTGCAGGTAGTGATCAGTACACCAATCCCACATGGCTCACCAAATTTCGTTCTTCTAGGTTAAACCGTTCCTTTGCAGTAACCGTTTTCATGTTTAGGTTTCACTCTGTTTTCTCCTTTACATGTAGTTGGAACACTAAATCAAACACCGTTTGTGCTAGCTCTTTGAAACTTGGCACAATAATGTAGTTCCAAGTTCTATCGCTATGGTTTGTGTGCTATTGAAATAGCCCCAAGCAGAGACTGACGAGAATCCCTTTCATTGAAAGGGGTTGCCAAGCTTCCAAAAAACTACGAGTTTCCTGAAATCTCAGCAAACATTTTTTCACCCAATATTGATGATTCTTCCACTTAATGATCAGTACACCAATCCCACTTGGCTCACCAAATTTCGTTCTTCTAGGTTAAACCGTTCCTTTGCAGTAACCGTTTTCATGTTTAGGTTTCACTCTGTTTTCTCCTATACATGTAGTTGGAACACTAAATCAAACACGGTTTGTGCTAGCTCTTTGAAACTTGGCCAAATAATGTAGTTCCAAGTTCTATCGCTATGGTTTGTGTGCTATTGAAGTAGCCCCAAGCAGAGACTGACGAGAATCCCTTTCATTGAAAGTGGTTGCCAGGCTTCTAAAAAACTGCGAGTTTCCTGAAATCTCAGCAAATATTTTTTCACCCAATCTTGATGATACTTCCATTTAATGATCAGTACACCAATCCCACTTGGCTCACTAAGTTTCGTTCTTCTAGGTTAAACCGTTCCTTTGCAGTAACCGTTTTCAGGTTTAGGTTTCACTCTGTTTTCTCCTTTACATGTAGTTGGAACTCTAAATCAAACACGGTTTGTGCTAGCTCTTTGAAACTTGGCACAATTATGTAGTTCCAAGTTCTATCGATATGGTTTGTGTGCTATTGAAGTAGCCCCAAGCAGAGACTGACGAGAATCCCCTTTAATTGAAAGGGGTTGCCAAGCTTCCATATAACTACGAGTTTCCTGAAATCTCAGCAAACATTTTTTCACCCAATCTTGTTGATTTTTCCAGGTAGTCATCAGTACACGAATCTCACTTGGCTCACCAAATTTCATTCTTCTGTGTTAAACCGTTCCTTTGCAGTAACCGTTTTCATGTTTAGGTTTCACTCTCTTTTCTCCTATATGGATACATATAGTTGGAAATCTAAATCAAACACGGTTTGTGGTAGCTCTTTGAAACTTGGCACAATAATGTAGTTCCAAGTTCTATCGCTATGGTTTGTGTGCTATTGAAGTAGCCCCAAGCAGAGACTGACGAGTATCCCTTTCATAGAAAGGGGTTGCCAGGCTTCCAAAAAACTGCGAGTTTCCTGAAATCTCAGCAAACATTTTTTCACCCAGTCTTGATGATACTTCCATTTAATGATCAGTACACCAATCCCACTTAGCTCACCAATTTTCGTTCTTCTAGGTTAAACCGTTCCTTTGCAGTAACTGTTTTCATGTTTAGGTTTCACTCTGTTTTCTCGTATATGGAAACATGTAGTTGGAACTCTAAATCAAATACGGTTTGTGGTAGCTCTTTGAAACTTGGCACAATAATGTAGTTCCAAGTTCTATCGCTATGGTTTGTGTGCTATTGAAGTAGCCCCAAGCAGAGACCGAAGAGAATAACTTTCATTGAAAGGGGTTGCCAAGCTTCCAAAAAACTACGAGTTTCCTGAAATCTCAGCAAACATTTTTTCACCCAATCTTGATGATACTTGCAGGGAGTCATCAGTACCCGAATCTTACTTGGCTCACTAAATTTCGTTCTTCTAGGTTAAACCGTTCCTTTGCAGTAACCGTTTTCATGTTTAGGTTTCACTCTGTTTTCTCCTATATGGATACATGTAGTTGGAAATCTAAATCAAACACGGTTTGTGCTAGCTCTTTGAAACTTGGCACAATAATGTAGTTCCAAGTTCTATCGCTATGGTTTGTGTGCTATTGAAGTAGCCCCAAGCAGAGACTGACGAGAATCACTTTCATTGAAAGGGGTTGCCAGGCTTCTAAAAAACTACGAGTTTCCTGAAATCTCAGCAAACATTTTTTCACCCAATCTTGATGATACTTCCATTTAATGATCAGTACACCAATCCCACTTGGCTCACCAAATTTCGTTCTTCTAGGTTAAACTGTTCCTTTGCAGTAACCGTTTTCATGTTTAAGTTTCACTCTGTTTTCTCCTATATGGATACATGTAGTTGGAACTCTAAATCAAACACGGTTTGTGCTAGCTCTTTGAAACTTGGCACAATAATGTAGTTCCAAGTTCTATCGCTATGGTTTGTGTGCTATTGAAGTAGTCCCAAGCAGAGACTGACGAGAATCACTTTCATTGAAAGGGGTTGCCAGGCTTCCAAAAACTACGACTTTCTGAAATCTCAGCAAACATTTTTTCAACGAATCTTGATGATACTTGCAGGTAGTGACAGTACACAAATCTCACTTAGCTCACTAAATTTCGTTCTTCTGGGTTAAACCGTTCCTTTGCAGTAACCGTTTTCATGTTTAGATTTCACTCTGTTTTCTCCTATATGGATACATGTGGTTGGAAATCTAAATCAAACACGGTTTGTGCTAGCTCTTTGAAACTTGGCACAATAATGTAGTTCCAAGTTCTATCGCTATGGTTTGTGTGCTATTGAAGTAGCCCCAAGCAGAGACTGATGAGAATCCCTTTCATTGGAAGGGGTTGCCAGGCTTCCAAAAAACTGCGAGTTTCCTGATCTCAGCAAACATTTTTTCACCCAGTCTTGATGATACTTCCATTTAATGATCAGTACACCAATCCCACTTGGCTCACCAAATTTCGTTCTTCTAGGTTAAACCGTTCCTTTGCAGTAACCGTTTTCATGTTTAGGTTTCACTCTGTTTTCTCCTATATGGATACATGTAGTTGGAACTCTAAATCAAACACGGTTTGTGCTAGCTCTTTGAAACTTGGCACAATAATGTAGTTCCAAGTTCTATCGCTATGGTTTGTGTGCTATTGAAGTAGCCCCAATAGAGATTGACGAGAATCCCTTTCATTGAAAGGGGGTGCCAAGCTTCCCAAAAACTACGAGGTTCCTGAAATCTCAGCAAACATTTTTTCACCCAATCTGATGATACTTGCAGGTAGTGATCAGTACACGAATCTCACTTGGCTCACTAAATTTCGTTCTTCTAGGTTAAACCGTTCCTTTGCCGTAACCGTTTTCATGTTTAGGTTTCACTCTGTTTTCTCCTATATGGATACATGTAGTTGGAAATCTAAATCAAACACGGTTTGTGCTAGCTCTTTGACACTTGGCACAATAATGTAGTTCCAAGTTCTATCGCTATGTTTTGTGTGCTATGAAGTAGCCCCAAGCAGAGACTGACGAGGATCACTTTCATTGAAAGGGTTGTAAGGCTTCCAAAAAACTGCGAGTTTCCTGAAATCTCAGCAAACTTTTTTTCCCCCAGTCTTGATGACACTTCCATTTAATGATCAGTACACCAATCCCACTTGGCTCACCAAATTTCGTTCTTCCAGGTTAAACCGTTCTTTGCAGTAACCATTTTCATATTTAGGTTTCACTCTGATTTCTCCTATATGGATACATGTAGTTGGAACTCTAAATCAAACACAGTTTGTGCTAGCTCTGTGAAACTTGGCACAATAATGTAGTTCCAAGTTCTATCGCTATGGTTTGTGTGCTATTGAAGTAGCCCCAAGCAGAGACTGACGAGAATCCCTTTCATTGAAAGGGGTTGCCAAGCTTCCAAAAAACTACGAGTTTCCTGAAATCTCAGCAAACATTTTTTCACCCAATCTTGATGATACATCCATTTAATGATCAGTACACCAATCCCACTTGGCTCACCAAATTTCGTTCTTCTCGTTTAAACCGTTCCTTTGCAGTAACGTTTTCATGTTTAGGTTTCACTCTGTTTTCTCCTACATGGATACATGTAGATGGAACTCTAAATCAAACACGGTTTGCGCTAGCTCTTTGAAACTGGGCACAATAATGTAGTTCCAAGTTCTATCGCTATGGTTTGTGTGCTATTGAAATACCCCAAGAAGAGACTGACGAGAATCCCTTTCATTGAAAGGATTGCCAAGCTTCCAAAAAACTACGAGTTTCCTGAAATCTCAGCAAACATTTTTTCACCCAATCTTGATGATACTTGTAGGTAGTGATCAGTACAAAAATCTCACTTGGCTCACTAAATTTCATTCTTCTAGGTTAAACCGTTCCTTTGCAGTAACCGTTTTCATGTTTAGGTTTCACTCTGTTTTATCCTATATGGATACATGTAGTTGGAAATCTAAATCAAACACGGTTTGTGCTTGCTCTTTGAAACTTGGCACAATAATGTAGTTCCAAGTTCTATCGCTATGGTTTGTGTGCTATTGAAGTAGCCCCAAGCAGAGACTGACGAGAATCACTTTTTTTGAAAGGGGTTGCCAGGCTTCCAAAAAACTGCGAGTTTCCTGAAATCTCAGCAAACATTTTTTCACCCAGTCTTGATGATACTTCCATTTAATGATCAGTACACCAATCCCACTTGGCTCACCAAATTTCGTTCTTCTAGGTTAAACCGTTCCTTTGCAGTAACCGTTTTCATGTTTAGGTTTCACTCTGTTTTCTCCTCTATGGATACATGTAGTTGGAACTCTAAATCAAACACGGTTTGTGCTAGCTCTTTGAAACTTGGCACAATAATGTAGTTCCAAGTTCTATCGCTATGGTTTGTGTGCTATTGAAGTAGCCCCAAGCAGAGACTGACGAGAATCCCTTTCATTGAAAGGGGTTGCCAAGCTTCCAAAAAACTACGAGTTTCCTGAAATCTCAGCAAACATTTTTTCACCCAATCTTGATGATACTTGTAGGTAGTGATCAGTACACGAATCTCACTTGGCTCACCGAATTTCGTTCTTCTAGGTTAAACCGTTCCTTTGCAGTAACCGTTTTCATGTTTAGGTTTCACTCTGTTTTCTCCGATATGGATACATGTAGTTGGAAATCTAAATCAAACACGGTTTGTGCTAGCTCTTTGAAACTTGGCACAATAATGTAGTTCCAAGTTCTATCGCTATGTTTTGTGTGCTATTGAAGTAGCCCCAAGCAGAGACTGACGAGTATCACTTTCATTGAAAGGGTTGTAAGGCTTCCAAAAAACTGCGAGTTTCCTGAAATCTCAGCAAACTTTTTTTCCCCCAGTCTTGATGACACTTCCATTTAATGATCAGTACACCAATCCCACTTGGCTCACCAAATTTCGTTCTTCTAGGTTAAACCGTTCTTTGCAATAACCATTTTCATCTTTAGGTTTCACTCTGATTTCTCCTATATGGACACATGTAGTTGGAACTCTAAATCAAACACAGTTTGTGCTAGATCTTTGAAACTTGGCACAATAATGTAGTTCCAAGTTCTATCGCTATGGTTTGTGTGCTATTGAAGTAGCCCCAAGCAGAGACTGACGAGAATCCCTTTCATTGAAAGGGTTGCCAAGCTTCCAAAAAACTACGAGTTTCCTGAAATCTCAGCAAACATTTTTTCACCCAATCTTGATGATACTTCCATTTAATGATCAGTACACCAATCCCACTTGGCTCACCAAATTTCGTTCTTCTAGTTTAAACCGTTCCTTTGCAGTAACGTTTTCATGTTTAGGTTTCACTCTGTTTTCTCCTATATGGATGCATGTAGTTGGAACTCTAAATCAAACACGGTTTGTGCTAGCTCTTTGAAACTGGGCACAATAATGTAGTTCCAAGTTCTATCGCTATGGTTTGTGTGCTATTGAAGTAGCCCCAAGCAGAGACTGACGAGAATCACTTTCATTGAAAGGGGTTGCCACGCTTGCAAAAAATACGAGTTTCCTGAACTCTCAGCAAATATTTTTTCACCCAATCTTGATGATACTTGCAGGTAGTGATCAGTACACGAATCTCACTTGGCTCACCAAATTTCGTTCTTCTAGGTTAAGCCGTTCCTTTGCAGTAACCGTTTTCATGTTTAGGTTTCACTCTGTTTTCTCCTATATGGATACATGTAGTTGGAAATCTAAATCAAACACGGTTTGTGCTAGCTCTTTGAAACTTGGCACAATAATGTAGTTCCAAGTTCTATCACTATGGTTTGTGTGCTATTGAAGTAGCCCCAAGCAGAGACTGAAGAGAATCCCTTTCATTGAAAGGGGTTGCCAAGCTTCCAAAAAACTACGAGTTTCCTGAAATCTCAGCAAACATTTTTTCACCCAATCTTGATGATACTTGCAGGTAGTGATCAGTACACGAATCTCACTTGGCTCACTAATTTTCGTTCTTCTAGGTTAAACCGTTCCTTTGCAGTAACCGTTTTCATGTTTGTTTAGGTTTCACTCTGTTTTCTCCTATATGGATACATGTAGTTGGAACTCTAAATCAAACACGGTTTGTGCTAGCTCTTTGAAACTTGGCACAATAATGTAGTTCCAAGTTCTATCGCTATGGTTTGTGTGCTACTATTGAAGTAGCCCCAAGCAGAGACTGACGAGTGTCCCTTTCATAGAAAGGGGTTGCCAGGCTTCCAAATAACTGCGAGTTTCTGAAATCTCAGCAATCATTTTTTCACCCAATCTTGATAATACTTGCAGGTAGTGATCAGTAAACCAATCCCACTTGGCTCACCAAATTTCGTTCTTCTAGGTTAAACCGTTCCTTTGCAATAACCGTTTTCATGTTTAGGTTTCACTCTGTTTTCTCCTATATGGATACATGTAGTTGGAACTCTAAATCAAACACGGTTTGTGCTAGCTCTTTGAAACTTGGCACAATAATGTAGTTCCAAGTTCTATCGCTATGGTTTGTGTGCTATTGAAATAGCCCCAAGCAGAGATTGACGAGAATCCCTTTCATTGAAAGGGGTTGCCAAGCTTCCAAAAAACTACGAATTTCCTGAAATCTCAGCAAACATTTTTTCACCCAATCTTGATGATACATGCAGGTAGTGATCAGTACACGAATCTCACTTGGCTCACTGAATTTCGTTCTTCTAGGTTAAACCCTTCCTTTGCAGTAACCGTTTTCATGTTTAGGTTTCACTCTGATTTCTCCTATATGGACACATGTAGTTGGAAATCTAAATCAAACACGGTTTGTTCTAGCTCTTTGAAACTTGGCACAATAATGTAGTTCCAAGTTCTATCGCTATGTTTTGTGTGCTCTTGAAGTAGCCCCAAGCAGAGACTGACGAGAATCACTTTCATTGAAAGGGTTGCCAGGCTTCCAAAAAACTGCGAGTTTCCTGAAATCTCAGCAAACTTTTTTTCACCCAATCTTGATGATACTTCCATTTAATGATCAGTACACCAATCCCACTTGGCTCACCAAATTTTGTTCTTCTAGGTTAAACCGTTCTTTGCAGTAACCATTTTCATGTTTAGGTTTCACTCTGATTTCTCCTATATGGATACATGTAGTTGGAACTCTAAATCAAACACGGTTTGTGATAGGTCTTTGAAACTTGGCACAATAATGTAGTTCCAAGTTCTATCGTTATGGTTTGTGTGCTATTGAAGTAGCCCCATGCAGAGACTGACGAGAATCCCTTTCATTGAAAGGGGTTGCCAAGCTTCCAAAAAACTATGAGTTTCCTGAAATCTCAGCAAACATTTTTTCACCCAATCTTGATGATACTTGCAGGTAGTGATCAGTACACGAATCTCACTTGGCTCACTGAATTTCGTTCTTCTAGGTTAAACCCTTCCTTTGCAGTAACCGTTTTCATGTTTAGGTTTCACTCTGTTTTCTCCTATATGGATACATGTAGTTGGAAATCTAAATCAAACACGGTTTGTGCTAGCTCTTTGAAACTTGGCACAATAATGTAGTTCCAAGTTCTATCGCTATGTTTTGTGTGCTATGGAAGTAGCCCCAAGCAGAGACTGACGAGAATCACTTTCATTGAAAGGGTTGTAAGGCTTCCAAAAAACTGCGAGTTTCCTGAAATCTCAGCAAACTTTTTTTCCCCCAGTCTTGATGACACTTCCATTTAATGATCAGTACACCAATCCCACTTGGCTCACCAAATTTCGTTCTTGTAGGTTAAACCGTTCTTTGCAGTAACCATTTTCATGTTTAGGTTTCACTCTGATTTCTCCTATATGGACACATGTAGTTGGAACTCTAAATCAAACACAGTTTGTGCTAGATCTTTGAAACTTGGCACAATAATGTAGTTCCAAGTTCTATCGCTATGGTTTGTGTGCTATTGAAGTAGCCCCAAGCAGAGACTGACGAGAATCCCTTTCATTGAAAGGTTTTGCCAAGCTTCCAAAAAACTACGAGTTTCCTGAAATCTCAACAAACATTTTTTCACCCAATCTTGATGATACTTCCATTTAATGATCAGTACACCAATCCCACTTGGCTCACCAAATTTCGTTCTTCTAGTTTAAACCGTTCCTTTGCAGTAACCGTTTTCATGTTTAGTTTTCACTCTGTTTTCTCCTATATGGATGCATGTAGTTGGAACTCTAAATCAAACACGGTTTGTGCTAGCTCTTTGAAACTGGGCACAATAATGTAGTTTCACGTTCTATCGCTATGGTTTGTGTGCTATTGAAGTAGCCCCAAGCAGAGACTGACGAGAATCACTTTCATTGAAAGGGGTTGCCACGCTTGCAAAAAATACGAGTTTCCTGAACTCTCAGCAAATATTTTTTCACCCAATCTTGATGATACTTGCAGGTAGTGATCAGTACACGAATCTCACTTGGCTCACCAAATTTCGTTCTTCTAGGTTAAGCCGTTCCTTTGCAGTAACCGTTTTCATGTTTAGGTTTCACTCTGTTTTCTCCTATATGGATACATGTAGTTGGAAATCTAAATCAAACACGGTTTGTGCTAGCTCTTTGAAACTTGGCACAATAATGTAGTTCCAAGTTCTATCACTATGGTTTGTGTGCTATTGAAGTAGCCCCAAGCAGAGACTGAAGAGAATCCCTTTCATTGAAAGGGGTTGCCAAGCTTCCAAAAAACTACGAGTTTCCTGAAATCTCAGCAAATATTTTTTCATCCAATCTTGATGATACTTGCAGGTAGTGATCAGTACACGAATCTCACTTGGCTCACTAATTTTCGTTCTTCTAGGTTAAACCGTTCCTTTGCAGTAACCGTTTTCATGTTTAGGTTTCACTCTGTTTTCTCCTATATGGATACATGTAGTTGGAACTCTAAATCAAACACGGTTTGTGCTAGCTCTTTGAAACTTGGCACAATAATGTAGTTCCAAGTTCTATCGCTATGGTTTGTGTGCTATTGAAGTAGCCCCAAGCAGAGACTGACGAGTATCCCTTTCATAGAAAGGGGTTGCCAGGCTTCCAAATAACTGCGAGTTTCTGAAATCTCAGCAAACATTTTTTCACCCAATCTTGATGATACTTGCAGGTAGTGATCAGTACACGAATCTCACTTGGCTCACCAAATTTCGTTCTTCTAGGTTAAACCGTTGGTTTGCAGTAACCGTTTTCATGTTTAGGTTTCACTCTGTTTTCTCCTATATGGATACATGTAGTTGGAAATCTAAATCAAACACGGTTTGTGCTAGCTCTTTGAAACTTGGCACAATAATGTAGTTCCAAGTTCTATCGCTATGGTTTGTGTGCTCTTGAAGTAGCCCCAAGCAGAGACTGACGAGAATCCCTTTCATTGAAAGGGGTTGCCAAGCTTGCAAAAAACTACGAGTTTCCTGAAATCTCAGCAAACATTTTTTCACCCAATCTTGATGATACTTGCAGGTAGTGATCAGTACACGAATCTCACTTGGCTCACTGAATTTCGTTCTTCTAGGTTAAACCCTTCCTTTGCAGTAACCGTTTTCATGTTTAGGTTTCACTCTGTTTTCTCCTATATGGATACATGTAGTTGGAAATCTAAATCAAACACGGTTTGTGCTAGCTCTTTGAAACTTGGCACAATAATGTAGTTCCAAGTTCTATCGCTATGTTTTGTGTGCTATGGAAGTAGCCCCAAGCAGAGACTGACGAGAATCACTTTCATTGAAAGGGTTGTAAGGCTTCCAAAAAACTGCGAGTTTCCTGAAATCTCAGCAAACTTTTTTTCCCCCAGTCTTGATGACACTTCCATTTAATGATCAGTACACCAATCCCACTTGGCTCACCAAATTTCGTTTTTGTAGGTTAAACCGTTCTTTCCAGTAACCATTTTCATGTTTAGGTTTCACTCTGATTTCTCCTATATGGACACATGTAGTTGGAACTCTAAATCAAATACGGTTTGTGGTAGCTCTTTGAAACTTGGCACAATAATGTAGTTCCAAGTTCTATCGCTATGGTTTGTGTGCTATTGAAGTAGCCCCAAGCAGAGACTGACGAGAATCCCTTTCATTGAAAGGTTTTGCCAAGCTTCCAAAAAACTACGAGTTTCCTGAAATCTCAGCAAACTTTTTTTCCCCCAGTCTTGATGACACTTCCATTTAATGATCAGTACACCAATCCCACTTGGCTCACCAAATTTCGTTCTTCTAGTTTAAACCGTTCCTTTGCAGTAACGTTTTCATGTTTAGGTTTCACTCTGTTTTCTCCTATATGGATGCATGTAGTTGGAACTCTAAATCAAACACGGTTTGTGCTAGCTCTTTGAAACTGGGCACAATAATGTAGTTCCAAGTTCTATCGCTATGGTTTGTGTGCTATTGAAGTAGCCCCAAGCAGAGACTGACGAGAATCACTTTCATTGAAAGGGTTTGCCACGCTTGCAAAAAATACGAGTTTCCTGAACTCTCAGCAAATATTTTTTCACCCAATATTGATGATACTTGCAGGTAGTGATCAGTACACGAATCTCACTTGGCTCACCAAATTTCGTTCTTCTAGGTTAAGCCGTTCCTTTGCAGTAACCGTTTTCATGTTTAGGTTTCACTCTGTTTTCTCCTATATGGATACATGTAGTTGGAAATCTAAATCAAACACGGTTTGTGCTAGCTCTTTGAAACTTGGCACAATAATGTAGTTCCAAGTTCTATCACTATGGTTTCTGTGCTATTGAAGTAGCCCCAAGAGGAGACTGAAGAGAATCCCTTTCATTGAAAGGGGTTGCCAAGCTTCCAAAAAACTACGAGTTTCCTGAAATCTCAGCAAACATTTTTTCACCCAATCTTGATGATACTTGCAGGTAGTGATCAGTACACGAATCTCACTTGGCTCACTAATTTTCGTTCTTCTAGGTTAAACCGTTCCTTTGCAGTAACCGTTTTCATGTTTAGGTTTCACTCTGTTTTCTCCTATATGGATACATGTAGTTGGAACTCTAAATCAAACACGGTTTGTGCTAGCTCTTTGAAACTGGGCACAATAATGTAGTTCCAAGTTCTATCGCTATGGTTTGTGTGCTATTGAAGTAGCCCCAAGCAGAGACTGACGAGTATCCCTTTCATAGAAAGGGGTTGCCAGGCTTCCAAATAACTGCGAGTTTCTGAAATCTCAGCAAACATTTTTTCACCCAATCTTGATGATACTTGCAGGTAGTGATCAGTACACGAATCTCACTTGGCTCACCAAATTTCGTTCTTCTAGGTTAAACCGTTGGTTTGCAGTAACCGTTTTCATGTTTAGGTTTCACTCTGTTTTCTCCTATATGGATACATGTAGTTGGAAATCTAAATCAAACACGGTTTGTGCTAGCTCTTTGAAACTTGGCACAATAATGTAGTTCCAAGTTCTATCGCTATGGTTTGTGTGCTCTTGAAGTAGCCCCAAGCAGAGACTGACGAGAATCCCTTTCATTGAAAGGGGTTGCCAAGCTTCCAAAAAACTACGAGTTTCCTGAAATCTCAGCAAACATTTTTCACCCAATCTTGATTATACTTGCAGGTAGTGATCAGTACACGAATCTCACTTGGCTCACCAAATTTCGTTCTTCTAGGTTAAACCGTTCCTTTGCAGTAACCGTTTTCATGTTTAGGTTTCACTCTGTTTTCTCAGATATGGATACATGTAGTTGGAAATCTAAATCAAACACAGTTTGTGCTAGATATTTGAAACTTGGCACAATAATGTAGTTCCAAGTTCTATCGCTATGGTTTGTGTGCTATTGAAGTAGCCCCAAGCAGAGACTGAAGAGAATCCCTTTCATTGAAAGGTTTTGCCAAGCTTCCAAAAAACTACGAGTTTCCTGAAATCTCAGCAAACTTTTTTTCCCCCAGTCTTGATGACACTTCCATTTAATGATCAGTACACCAATCCCACTTGGCTCACCAAATTTCGTTCTTCTAGTTTAAACCGTTCTTTGCAGTAACGTTTTCATGTTTAGGTTTCACTCTGTTTTCTCCTATATGGATACATGTAGTTGGAAATCTAAATCAAACACGGTTTGTGCTAGCTCTTTGAAACTTGGCACAATAATGTAGTTCCAAGTTCTATCGCTATGGTTTGTGTGCTCTTGAAGTAGCCCCAAGCAGAGACTGACGAGAATCCCTTTCATTGAAAGGGGTTGCCAAGCTTGCAAAAAACTACGAGTTTCCTGAAATCTCAGCAAACATTTTTTCACCCAATCTTGATTATACTTGCAGGTAGTGATCAGTACACGAATCTCACTTGGCTCACCAAATTTCGTTCTTCTAGGTTAAACCGTTCCTTTGCAGTAACCGTTTTCATGTTTAGGTTTCACTCTGTTTTCTCAGATATGGATACATGTAGTTGGAAATCTAAATCAAACACAGTTTGTGCTAGATCTTTGAAACTTGGCACAATAATGTAGTTCCAAGTTCTATCGCTATGGTTTGTGTGCTATTGAAGTAGCCCCAAGCAGAGACTGACGAGAATCCCTTTCATTGAAAGGTTTTGCCAAGCTTCCAAAAAACTACGAGTTTCCTGAAATCTCAGCAAACTTTTTTTCCCCCAGTCTTGATGACACTTCCATTTAATGATCAGTACACCAATCCCACTTGGCTCACCAAATTTCGTTCTTCTAGTTTAAACCGTTCCTTTGCAGTAACGTTTTCATGTTTAGGTTTCACTCTGTTTTCTCCTATATGGATGCATGTAGTTGGAACTCTAAATCAAACACGGTTTGTGCTAGCTCTTTGAAACTGGGCACAATAATGTAGTTCCAAGTTCTATCGCTATGGTTTGTGTTCTATTGAAGTAGCCCCAAGCAGAGACTGACGAGAATCACTTTCATTGAAAGGGTTTGCCACGCTTGCAAAAAATACGAGTTTCCTGAACTCTCAGCAAATATTTTTTCACCCAATCTTGATGATACTTGCAGGTAGTGATCAGTACACGAATCTCACTTGGCTCACCAAATTTCGTTCTTCTAGGTTAAGCCGTTCCTTTGCAGTAACCGTTTTCATGTTTAGGTTTCACTCTGTTTTCTCCTATATGGATACATGTAGTTGGAAATCTAAATCAAACACGGTTTGTGCTAGCTCTTTGAAACTTGGCACAATAATGTAGTTCAAAGTTCTATCACTATGGTTTCTGTGCTATTGAAGTAGCCCCAAGAGGAGACTGAAGAGAATCCCTTTCATTGAAAGGGGTTGCCAAGCTTCCAAAAAACTACGAGTTTCCTGAAATCTCAGCAAACATTTTTTCACCCAATCTTGATGATACTTGCAGGTAGTGATCAGTACACGAATCTCACTTGGCTCACTAATTTTCGTTCCTCTAGGTTAAACCGTTCCTTTGCAGTAACCGTTTTCATGTTTAGGTTTCACTCTGTTTTCTCCTATATGGATACATGTAGTTGGAACTCTAAATCAAACACGGTTTGTGCTAGCTCTTTGAAACTGGGCACAATAATGTAGTTCCAAGTTCTATCGCTATGGTTTGTGTGCTATTGAAGTAGCCCCAAGCAGAGACTGACGAGTATCCCTTTCATAGAAAGGGGTTGCCAGGCTTCCAAATAACTGCGAGTTTCTGAAATCTCAGCAAACATTTTTTCACCCAATCTTGATGATACTTCCATTTAATGATCAGTACACGAATCTCACTTGGCTCACTAATTTTCGTTCTTCTAGTTTAAACCGTTCCTTTGCAGTAACGTTTTCATGTTTAGGTTTCACTCTGTTTTCTCCTATATGGATGCATGTAGTTGGAACTCTAAATCAAACACGGTTTGTGCTAGCTCTTTGAAACTGGGCACAGTAATGTAGTTCCAAGTTCTATCGCTATGGTTTGTGTGCTATTGAAGTAGCCCCAAGCAGAGACTGACGAGAATCACTTTCATTGAAAGGGGTTGCCACGCTTGCAAAAAATACGAGTTTCCTGAACTCTCAGCAAATATTTTTTCACCCAATCTTGATGATACTTGCAGGTAGTGATCAGTACACGAATCTCACTTGGATCACCACATTTCGTTCTTCTAGGTTAAG